>NW_026652298.1:2630103-2699217 GCF_009828535.3 Hylobates moloch
AAAGAAAGAAAGAAAGAAAGAAAGAAAGAAAGAAAGAAAGAAAGAAAGAAAGAGGAAGGAAGGAAGGGGAAGGAAGGAAGGAGAGAAAGAGAGAGAGAGAGAGATCTGGTATCTCTTTCTTTTATTATAAGGACAACGGTCCTATCAGATTAGGGCCCCAGTGGTTGTGGTTTCATTTAACCTTAATTACCTCTCTAAAGGCCCTATTTCCAAATGCTGTCACTGTAGGGGTTAGGGCTTCAACATATGAATCTCAGGGGACAAAATTCACTCTGTTGAGTGAACGCTAACTATTGTATAAGAGTTCATAATTGAGAGAAAGACAAAGAAGAAAGGTAGAAGAAGGATAAAAGACAAAGTAGAAGGACATAAAAGGCACTCTGAGTCAAATCAGTTCTGCACAGGGGATTTCTGGGATATCCCATACAATACTTCCACTTACTTTTTTTGGGCCAGTATTTAGTCATACAGCTATGCATATCTACATGTTGTCTTCTAGCTGTGTATACTGCTGCCCCAAGTAAAGATTTTATTACTAATGAAAAAAATGGATACTAAGAGCTAACAAGCCTTCTTAATCATATCCAGAAACTGTGCTAGGCATTGAGGATGAGAATATAAGTTCTTATCTTTAAGTACTCTGAGGACTTCCCAGTCTAACAGGAGACTAGTACATGTAAACCAGTTACCTTTAATATAAAGCGATATATCCTATGGGATAAATGTGTAAAAGTTCTGCAAAAACAGAGGAAGAATGATTATCATCGGGGGAGTTGGGGAGAGTTCACCAGGCTAAGAATTGAAGAAAGGAATTTCTAGAAGTGGGGAAAAATTTAGCAGAAGTTCAATTGAGAATACAAGATGTTTCAGGGAACTGCGCATATTAAAGGATGGCCATTACTTGACATTCTGAGCCAGAGTAGTAATGAGATTGGAAAGGTCAAATGAACCCTCATTTTAATGGGTCTAAAATGGTGCTTAAAAAGTGGGACAGCATTTATTGGGTGATGAATTTATAGACGTGTGTGTGTATATATTTTGATACAAGAAACCCTTCTGAGGAAATTAGTTATTAGATTCTATTGATGTCACAAGGTGTTCTTTTTGTTGTTGTTATTGGTTTGGTTGTTCAAATTTCTGCCCTTTTCAAGATTCAAATCACAACTTAAAAGCAAGGAGTTGCAAGAATATATGGAATGGTGAGAAACGATTGATGTTAGAAAGCTTTCAAAAATTGCAGTACGTAAGGAAAATTGTCCAATGCACATTCTTATTTATCTGCATTTATCTTTCTATATCTTGTTTTCTATAACTTTGCTGATAATTGTAGAAACACCTTGGCATTTCTTCCTTCCATCTTTATATTTTCTTGATATCATCAGAAATAGATGTTCAGTCCACCTCTTGCATGCTGACCAATCCTAAATTGGGCGATGACCTATTTAATTTGCATCTTCCCTGAATGCTTAATATTCATGAACTAGAAATGGCCAGTAGAAAGTCAGTAAGTGTTACTTAATTTACTTCCCTATTTATTAAATTTCTCCCAGAGTAAGGAATTATGAGTTCCTGGAGCAGCATATGTGCCTCTTTCTTAAAGAAAATTTCAGTTCCATGGTGAGGATTATTTGCACATCTCTGAAGAGGCAATGGTCCATCCAGACAAAATAGCACAGAGCTAGTACATAAAATAAGAAAGTGGACTGTGGACAAGTACTGACAAAATTATGGAAAGAGGAACTAGTGAAAATTCTAGCAAGTCGGTATCTTTTCTGGCCAGTACATTTGTGTAAGCAAATTGAACTTTAATCATAGTGCCAATTTGATTTCCAAAATCTTTGTCTTTTTTTGGTTCCCACTTGGAAGTTGAATCTCAGTCATGTACACCAGAATATGAATGCGAGATGACAGCTCCCATAACAAATCACCCTTGGCCAGATTTCCGCCATTTGGTTGTTCATTTTGCCTACCTCTGAAGTTAGCAAATCTCCGCCTTTGCCTACTCGTGCCTTCTCAGATCTGCTGCTCCTGGCCCATTCCTTGATCTCAATGTGGCTGAAAGTATTAACATTTTAGGGCATGGATAAAGATAATAAAGGTCATTCAATCAAGCTCTTCTATTTTGTGCATTTTTGCTTCTCTAAGAAGCAAGAATGGCACTGTGATTTCACTGTTGAAATAGTTAAGAAAATAGGGGACAATTTTAATAAAATTAGAAAGTCTTAGAGAAGTATCCTGTTACTACATCTCCAAATGTATAGTGATAATTATACAGGGAAAATTTAAAAGCATTTTTATCATAAAATACTTCAAGCAAACAAGAAAATTATGAGGAATAATGTATCAAATAGCAATGTGCCCTCTACCCAGCTTTGCAAAATCTAAACATTTTTCTGTAATTGTTTATTTTTCATAAGAAATAAAACTTTATTAGGATTTTTGAGAAAGTCCAGTAAAGACCAAACCTCTTCCTCACTTGAGGTCAGAACCAATTGGGAAATGACGAAGAATCAGACTGATGAATCAGCATGGCTGATGAATTAAATTCCCACTACTGAACCCTAGAGGAGGCTGTCTACACTCCAGCACCAGCTGAGAGCCTGACACTGGACGAACAAAGCAAAGCATTTTCTTAACGTAGGCAGGCTCAGTTCTAAAAGAAAATGAGAAAGAGAGGACGGGGCTGGCCATACAGTGTCTCCTTCCAGACTCACCAATCAGTTAGTGTGAAGGAAGGGCAGGTTGACAAATAGCCTAGAAGTATTACAACCAGTGAGGCACTCACCCCATGGAAGGAAACATCAGAAGTGGAAAGTCAGCATTTCCCTCTAAAAACATATAAAGTTAAAGCCATGTTTTTATTTCCTTTTAGACCCAATTTTTTCCTCCCCTTCTCCCATGCAAATGTAACCTCTACCCTGAATTTTAAGATCCTTACATATAACAAATACTTAGTCACTAGTGTTGTGATTCTAAGTATCAGAATGCTTCCATTTAAGGGAAATATTGGCTGCCGGTTCTTGGGGATATTGACTATAACATCTGTATTTACTTCAGTTTCAAGATACTCTTGAAGACTAATGGAAAGAATGTAAAAGATGATGCTACTAGATAGAAATAGAGTTTGGATCCAAGGATGTTACTGCCCAACTAATGTTCTAAGTGCTGAAAGATCATCTTGGTCTTAGCAACAGCAATTATAACTAAGAAAACAAAGTTTAGAGTTATCTCAAAACAGAAAAGAAAGCATCAAAAAGTTATCTCTTTCCTCTGAAACAAAAACAAGCATTCTAGTGACCCTTGCCTTCTGAAATATTTCAACATTCCAAGCTACTGAGACTTTTCTTATTTTCTTATAAACAAACTTTAATGCCCTTTAAAACACTTTCTGATTTCTTTTCTAAGCGTTTTCAGGTGAATAACAAGTTACATTCGTTTGGCTTATATTCTCTTCATAAAATGGACAAGTTTTTAGTTGAGTAGAGGAACCAAAAAAATTCTGAATGAAGGAAATGTTTGGTAGTGAATGATATAATGGAAAATTGCTGTAATAAGTAGCTGGGAAGAAGCAAGGAAGGGAGAGAAATTATACAGAATCATTTTAGTTTAAGTGGCAGTGTATGATTAGAAGCAGTACTGAGACATTGAGAGATAGTCTATTACATACCATAGGAAAATCAACAATGGCATCTCTGAATATGGAATTGCTAGTTAAAGCTACTAGGTGACTCTAGGATGGACAATTTTTTTAATAGGTTTTTGGTTTTGGTTGAGGTACACTGTCAGAGTGTGCACAGTATTTCATTTTGTTAGTTAGCTTCATGAAGACCTTAATTTATTAATGTTAGTGATTGACCACTTGTGTGTTAAACCACAAAGTATTTAGTCGATTGAATTCCATCACAAAAGAAATGTTGTGAATCCGTATATTTTGCCTCCTGTTTCTGAGAAATATGGCAAATAAAAAAAGGAGAGGTCAAACTAAATCTAACACCTCTTTTAAGTCCCACAGCAAAATAAAACTTAGGTAGACCTCATTTTATGTTTTGATTATGTCCTGAAAACCTTGTATACAAGTTAAAACATTTGTAAAAGTCTAGGCATGCTTTATTTTTGAAATAATGTGGTAGATAACTTAAAATGCCAGTAATTATTTTCCAGTCTAAAGAATCACAACATTGAGTCAGGGTGTGGTGACACACCTGTAATCCCAGCACTTTGGGAGGCCAAGGCAGGCGGATCACTCGAGCCCAGGAGTTCAAAACCAGTCTGGGCAACGTGACGAGCACTTTTGTATTTTTCTATACAAAAAATACAAAAATTAACCAGGCATGGTGGCATGTGCCTGTGGTCTTAGCTACTTGGGAGGCTGAGGTGGAAGAATCGCTTGAGCTGGCGAGGCCGAGGCTGCAGTGAGCCATGATTGCACCACTGCATCCTAGGCTGAGTGACTGAGACCCTGCCTCAAAACAACAACAACAACAACAACAACAAAAAAGTCACAACATAATTTAATAGATTTTTTCATGTGTTGGAATTTCACTAAGTGAAGAATACCTATTGTATGTTATATGTTATAGGTGATACCATTAGGCATATGAATGATCATATTTCTAAAAAACTTTTTACTTTGACTCCTAAATTTCAATAATCTAAATAAATACCTTCAGGTATATTTGACTATGTTATTTGTTTTCATTCATTTCTATTTTATTTTTATTTACATCTAAATGTGTTTTCACTAAACAATTTTACCTCCAAACTCCTAATTGTACTATTAGGGAAAAGGAGAATAGCTTTTGGCTCTTCTTGTACTATTTGAACATTAGGTAACTGGATACTGTCTTTTGCACACTTTTAAGATGTCATTGGTTCAATCTCAGGGTCAAGTCTTACCCAACTATCCTATGTACTCTGTCCATTCATGCCTTAAAAGAAAGAACCTGAATAAAAAGTTGTACCTTTATTAGCAGGTTCTTTTAAATGAATTTTATTAATTTACATATAATTTCTTCTCAGTAAGATATGTGAGCTGGCAACACATTGCCAATCCTACAGTTATTTTTGTTAGCATGCACAACAGGTAGTTTCATTTGTCAGGAAAGCAGAAATAGTATACAAGGTTAAAGAAATGATTTTCAGTTCTGTAATTTCCACTGGAATTATTAAACATATAAATAAACAAAAGAGAAGTAAGATAACTCACTGTCCCTAGGTGAAGCAAGGAAAGTAAGTGAAGTAGTAACTGTGTCTCTTGTTTCACCCTTATGCTTGGACATGTGTATGCCTTCAAAAGCTCACATCCAAGTCATCCAGAAAAATTAGCCTGTTAAATAGTATAAGAGAATCAACAATTGAATCTCTTAGTGCCTGGAATTTGCAATTGCCAGTTAAAGCTAATAGGTAAATTAAAAATAATTTATTTTACAGTGTATACTACCTCTTTGCTTTACTGACCCTCAAAAACGCCTGCTGTGTATACTGACAAAAATACCTTTATAACTGGCAATATCTTACTGAGAAAAAATTATAAGTAAATGAATAAAATTCATGGAAAATATTCCACTAATAAAAGCACCTCTTTTATTCAGATTCTTATACATGCGAAGGCTTACAATATCATATTTCTGGGTAAATACGTGAATAGGATGCCACCCTGCTTTGTTTTGAAGTGTAGTACGCCTTTCCGTATGCAGTGCTCCATGCTGTGCAGTCACGGAAATTAATGAGTTCAGCGTTCAGGATGCCAGGGCAGCTGGAGAACAGAGTTCTGTGCTCATGTGGCTTACACAAACACACGAGTTGTGTTTCCCACAGTAGGATCCAGGGACCCCTGAGGTTCTGCAGCTTTTTTATTTGGTAAAACATAGATCCGAAAGATGATGCTGATGTGGTGAAGGGGGTTGGTTTCTGAAACTGTTTAAGAATTTTAGAGATCAAGAGTAGGTCTGAGAAGAGCTGGCAAAGCAGGCAATTATTTGTGGTGGGAGGATATGGGGAAAGAGCAGATGTCTGTAGATACTACAAAGGAAAATAAACACTGTGAAAGAACAAACTTATGTAGAAAAAATTTTAAAGGAAGATTTTTTAAGAAAGGATGTTTGGGAAACACTCCAGGAGTTATTCTGGGTAGCACTTATAAAATGGGACAACTTCTTACAGCCAGAATGACCTTTATACTGAAAGTCTTCATTTTTTTCGATTTATTCCATCCTGTCCCATTTAACAAACTTGTATTAAACCCCTACTTTGTATCAAGAACTATACTTCCTTGCCTCCTTTTCACCAGACACAGATACACACATATACGCACACTCACTTTGAAGTTCAAATACCATTTGTAATAACTGGAGAGCCACAGGACTTTAGCACCAAAAGTCAAAACAATTCGCTTGCTGTGGCAAGATGAAGTTAAAAAGCAGCTTCCCAGGATGAAACTTGGAAAATGCTTAAATACTGAGGTGTTTATTTGGATTTGCTTTTCTACACTTGTTGATGGAGGTAGGTATCTTGCTGACATATTACATCATTTCTGATGAAAGAATTTTGGTAAGATTTCTTGAGCCAGATTTTCTTCTTAACATTAATTGTACTGGGAAGTTCCAATTGTTTGAAGAAGACACTGAGTTGGATATATTATTTTTTACATCAAATATAAATTTTCTGTATTTGAGATTATGACATCATTTCCAAATGGTTGTGTTGATTCTGTACTCATTGGCCAAGGCCCTATAATTGTTTGTCATATTTTAATTCTCTTTGTTCCCCATATCTTTGCCACTAGAGGTCTGTGGCTCCTCCTTCTTAAGGTTATGGTGCTATAAAAATACTCATTTCAGATTTCAAACCAACTAGAATGATGTAGTACTATAGAGTTTTTGGATTCAGTTATACTTTGAGTCAAATTTTATCATTTACAGCAACCATATATATACATCAAAACTGAGATCAAACTCACTTAACCTATTAAGCGTAATAAAACTGATTAAAATTTCCGACCCATAAGACTAATATTATAAAGTTGTTATACATTAAGGAAAAGGGCTTCCAATTTTCACGAACTCTTATTACTAAAATGTTTTTCTTCCAACCTCCTGTATTGCCTCAAAATGGAATATATTTCATCTGAATTTAGTAGATAAAAGTAAATTTGGAGTTATAGAAAATACTTAATATATCACCTTTTAGTTATAGTGAGAATATTTGACTTTATGAGTTTATACCATGTGAATGGGGTGAATTAACTCTTTCCACCAGGAGGCTTTGGCAAAAGAGGTAAGAGCTACCAAGAATGTACCAGGGCTCAGGCTTGGGGAAGAGAGGGGGCTCTCCAGCTCTTCATTATAGAGCTCATACTTTCTAGATATGCTGTCTGATTCTCAGTTGGTTCAGGTCTGTGAATTCATTAGTAGGACATTACTATACTAGAAAGAGTCACTGCAGGGTCACCCTGTCTTTGTAATAGACTTGCAACCCTTAAAATAGGTTAGAGGGGAGTAAATTTTCATTAGAGTGAAAGAAGGCCCAACTTGTTATTGGCTCAGATCCTAGGTGGTATCACAGATATGCATCATGTTTTGAGCAACTGAGATGAGAATCCAAGGACTCTAACTGAATGGACTGGTGTCATCTGTACTCCTCCTCCCTGGCTAGCTCTTCCACTTGGAAGGCCTGACACCCTCATCTTAGATTTTCTTTGTGTTATGTCATTGCAGCCAAGTTTAGAAACAGGAAATTTGCTATGAAAATGAGTCCATGAATCTGCTGTCTCATTCCCACTGATGTAACATACCTGTATTGTGTTTCAAGATACAGTCATCAAAATGAGGGAAAAGTCCTCTTTTGAAAGAAAAATCAACTGCCAAATGGTATATTGATTCTTTGGATTCTACCTGTGAAATCAGTTAGCTCATTTCCTGATCATTCTCTTTTGCTAAATGCATAATTTGTATTTCTTGCAGCAATTAATATCTGAAAGTTACTTTTAAGCTCATTTCAAATATGATAAACTGAGGTTCATAGAGGTGAAATCACTTGCCATTTTTTTTTCAGGAGCATCATCTTTTTTTTTTTTTGAGATGAAGTCTCACTCTGTCACCCAGGCTGGAGTGCAGTGGCACGATCTCAGCTTACTGCAACTTCTGCCTCCCAGGTTCAAGTGATTCTCATGCCTCAGCCTCCTGAGTAGCTGGGACTACAGGTGTGCACTTCTGTGCCCAGCTAATTTTTTTTTTTTTGTATTTTAGTAGAGATGGGGTTTCACCATGTTGGCCAGGCTGGTCTTGAACTCCTGAGTTGAGGTGATCCACCTGACTTGGCCTCCCAAAGTGCTGGGATTTCAAGTGTGAGCCACCGTGCCTGGCTTAGCATCATCTTTTTATGACTGTATTTCCAGGCCCTACCATATATTCAATTCAGAGTAAACACTTGGTTATGTTTGTGGAGTAGTGGAATATATGAATGATTGAATAAATAATATAGACGAAAAGATTAGTTCATATATCTCCAGGGATCACTATCTTTCTATACCACCAAAGAATTTGCCCTAAAACCATTCACTGTAAAAACATAATCATGATTATGTCTTGTCTTAATCTTATGTCATTATTTCACTTTTTATGTTAAAAATAATAAAAATAATGTTAATTCTATGATTTCTCCTATTTCTAAATTGGGTAAACATATGTAGGAAGCCATTGAAATAAAGCAATAGCATTTTAATACATTCCCTTGTTACCATTTATTTGATACTCTCTTGCGTTGGCTTGGAATTTGCAATATTCAGAATTGCATTCGTTGTTGAATATTCCTATCTCGATATTACTAGATTGGGATTTCTGAACCACCTGGTCCAAAGACAGAATTTCTTTATTAAGAAGCCAACAACTAAACAGGCTACAGTAATACTTCTTGAAACTCAAGGCTGCATACAAGAGGATGGCTTCCTTCAATCTGTCAACAGCCTCTGTCACCTCCATTTATCCTTTTTCTGCCAGTCCTATTCTCAAATACTCCAGGGCTACAAGATGATTAGGAGCTATTGTGAGACTTTTGAGGATTGTTGTGAGCTGGGTTGTTATTTTTATTTTTATTTTTATTAATCAGACCAACTCGATAGCACCCTAGTTACAGGAATCCTATGATTTGGCCTCATAAGATCAATGTTGAAATCTTGCCTCTGCCATTAATGCAACCTGGATTTTGGCAAATCACTCAACCTCTCTGAGCTTCAGTTTCTTAATATACAAAAAGAGGGGAATGTCTGCTGTCCTGCCTCACCTCCACAAATTATTGAATAGCTCAATATCATTACTGTTGTTATTATTATTATTATATTTTTAAATGTTTGTAAGCAGAAAGCACTGTAGAGCTGTAGATTACTTCTCCCTCTTTCTCATTTAGTGTTCTTATGTATCAAATTCCATCCTGGGGTAAAGTAATTGCTCACAATTTCTTTTTATGAGAGATATCCTTCAACACCAGCAATTTCATCTTTCTCTTTTTTTTAACCCTTACATATATAGCATATATAACCATATTTGAATGGGAGCAAGTCTTTTCATTTCTTTTCTACCTAGACCTGTAAGTTCTAGCTGAAGTCCTTCAACAAGTTAGATCTGGAGCTCTGTGGCCAGGACTTTTCTCCTTACCCAGCCTTTCCACTCATTCCCCAAATCCTTTCCAGCCCATTGCTATTGTAGAAAAGTCTCCTCCCCAAATTTGCCTCTCAGGAGATGCAGTTATGCAGACTAATATGTGGCTGTCTTCTAAGCTCATCTTCATATCACTTTGTACTAGCCCTTTCTAGTTTTAGGCCTAAGATGTAAAAATTGAATTAATATGAATAGTGGTTACTACTTTGGATTTGGAAGCCTGTGGAAACGTGGGCACATTTCTCTGCCTTCCCAAGCTTTCTTCTCCTTATTTTCAGAATGATGATAATAATGGTATTTAATTATAGAGTTGCTAGCAAATTAAATGAGAGTAACATATGGTCAGTACACAATATAGTTATTATTTATAAGGGGAAAAATTACTGGTTTTCAATTGCTGGTACATGTGAAATCAGAATTTCTTTTGACTTCTGTCTTATCTATGTTTATTTCCCATAATTTTTTGTATTTTTTCTATATTGTCTCTGAAGCCACCTCTGTGTTTTTCTTTTTTGGGAGTGGAAGCGGAGGCTCGGTTGTGAATAAGTACAATTTTGCTTTACTTCTGGTACATAAAGTTCCGAGACAACTTAGTATAACAAAATGCACATTGAACTAAAAGTTATGAAAAGCTGCTTTTATTGTTTACTCACTTCTTTAAATCAAAAGAATTGGATGTAAACTATTTTTTTTATGTCATCTCCTGTTCTTCAGGCTCTTTGGTGCCTCAGAAAACATAAAAGAGTCTGATTTACAATCATTTTGGGCAAATTGCCTGTAGAACTCTAAGGACAGGAAATGAAAAAAGAAGTACAGCACACACCCCCAGACATTCCACACAACATGTAGAATAAATAAACAGGCCCAAAAAGGAACCAAAACTGCTTGGTCTTAGGTTGAGGAGGGGGTACCACAAACGGCTTTTGGAGAAAATGTACTAAAGATGATGACATGCTAGAAAAATCCTTCAGGGGGGTGAAATTGACCCTGATTAAAGAGGATTCTTTTCCCCTTTTCTCTACAGCATAGTGAGCATTTTTTATTTAGGTAACTTCCATTACCTGTATTGAGACTATGAAAAAGAAATACCACATTACAGAGCTGTGCTTTTCAAACCTTAATAGGCAGGGCTGCCCTGGGGATCTCGTGGAAGCGTAGATAGTGATTCAGGGAATCTGGATAGGGCCTGAGGTTCTGCATTATTCACAAGCTCCCAGGTGACACAGATGCTGCTGATTTATGAGCCATGGTTGGTTTTCAGTCATCTTCTTCAACAAAATAATTGGTGGTGAATGTTCTGGTCTTCATCTGTTCAAGAGTAGTTTTCAACTGGGGACAATTTTGGCCTCATGGGAATTTGGCTGTGTCTGGAGATTTTTGATTATGACAACTCATGAAGTGCTATTGGCTTCATGTGGGTAGGGGCCAAGGATGCTGCTAAACACTCTATAGTATACAGGATAGCCCCTTATAACAAGAATTTTCTGACCCAAATGTGAATAGTACCAAAGTTGAGAAACCCTGCTGCAGAAGTATTATTTTATGCATTTCTTGTATCAAAAAATGCTTTCTTGAAATTGTTCAAAAAATAAATACACAAAACCTATGAGCAAAGAATAGGAGCATCTACTACAGTCACGCATCACCTAGCATTGGGGATGTGTTCTGCAAACTGTGTCCTTAGGTGATTTCATCATTGTGCGAATATCATAGAGTATATTTACACAAATCTAGGTGGTAGAGCTACACACCTAGGCTGTATATCACCTATGTTTTCTAGGCTACAGACCTCTACAAGTGGTTACTATACTGTATACTGTAGGTTACGGAAATACAATGGCGTCTGGGCGCAGTGACTCACACCTGTAATCCCAGCACTTCCAGAGGCCAAGGTAGGTAGATCACTTGAGGCCAGCAGTTTGAGACCAGCCTGGCCAACATGGTGAAACTCTGTCTCCACTAAAAATATAAAAAAAATTAGCCAAGCATGGTGGCAGGCACCTGTAATCCCAGCTACTCAAGAGGCTGAGGCATGAGAATAGCTTGAAGCTGGGAGACAGAAGTTGCAGTGAACAGAGATTGCACCACTGCACACAAGCCTGTGCAACAGAGTGAGGCTCAGCCTTAAAAAAGAAAAAAAAAAGTAAAGCATTAGGTCTAAACATATCTAAACATAGAAAAGGTACACTAAAGCTATTGTATTATAATTTTATGACACCACTATTGTATACGCAGTTTGTCATTAACCGAAACATCATTATGCAGTGCATGACTATTTAGTTTAGAGAGTAAGCAGCATTTAAAACTGTCTTCAAATATGTGAAAGACTATTATGCAGAAGATGGTAACCAGCTGTTCTCTATCACCCTTGAAGAATGAACAGGAAATGTACATAAAAGGACCCGTGCAATTCACCCATTCTTTTTCTGCTTCCTTCATGCCAGCTAGACAAATCTCTTCATGATCTTGCAACCATATTTGTCCTGGCCTGTGTCTTAATACTTGCAGAGACCCTCCCAAATCCTGGGTACACATTTTCTTTTAACTGCCAAATCTCATCTCTTTCTCCCTTTAAAAATCTTAGTTGAAAATTTCTATCTCCATGAAATCTTCCTTAACTAAGATGAAATAGTTGCCAGTTCATCTTTAACTAGAGCTGGCATACTTCTTCCTTCAACGTGTTATCTGTCAGTCTGAAAATATGTTACTGTCCATCTGTGTACAAGGAGTTGTGCTAGATTTTGATAAAGGATTAAAAAAAGGTAAGTAAGAGAGTCATTGTTTTTAGGAATTTTCCAATCTGGGGGGAAAAAATCTCACACAGATAACTATATAGTATTTAATAATTATCTCCATGAGAGGTTTCTTAAAAAATAAGAAAGGAGGTTTTAGAAGTTTAAAGATTACTTCTAGGTAGGGAGGTCAAGAAAGACTTTACAAATAGATATATGGGTGTATCTTTTTTTGTTTCTTTGATGAATTTATTCTTCAAGGAAAAAGCAGTTACTATTGTTGCCAAAATTTAAAGATTATAAATTAGAGTAGTGTGGATTTAAAGTATATTTATGAAAAAAGTTCATAATGAGCAAGGGTTAAAATATTAGAGTGATTTAATCCACTCACAATTTATAAGACTAGGAAAGATAATTTTTCAGGATCTATGTGGCTATATGGTGGTTTTAACAAAGGAGACTGAATTTAGCCACCTCTGAATGTACCTGATGAGACTCTATAATTTTATAAGACAGTGCTCTTTGGAAATAATTTTGTTTGTTTGTTTGTTTTGTTTGTTTGAGACAGTCTTTCTCTGTTGCCCAGGCTGGAGTGCAGTGGCACAATCTTGGCTCACTGCAACCTCCGTCTCCCAGGTTCAAGCGGTGCCCCTGCCTCAGCCTCACGATTAGCTGGGACTACAGGTGCACGACACCACACCTGGCTAATTTTTGTATATTTTTAGTAGAGACGGGATTTCATCCTGTTGACCAGGCTAACCTCAAACTCCTGACCTCAGGTGATCCACCCACCTCTCAAAGTGCTGGGATTACAGGCATGAGCCATCATGGCCCCCTGGAAAGAATTCTTAGTTACATCTAGGAGAAGAATATTTTGGAACTTCACAAGTATACTTTAAAAACCAGTACCAAAGCAGGAATTTGGCACCATCCGTTTGAGATGGTGATTCTAGAACTTCTTTAGGAGACAGTCTCACTTACTAAGAGTTTCCACAACCTGTACTATGAGAAAATTAAAAAGAATTAACCCTCATCAAATATGTAGTATGTGCCAGGCACTGGGTAGACCCTTTAGATATATCATGTGATTTAATCTGGATAACAACTAGTGAATTTATCAACACCAACATTATAAGGAGGCTTCAGAGAATTAGTGTAAGTTTCCATCCAATACTTGATTAAGGAAGGGAAACAGAGCAAATCTCAGGCCTGCATAGGAAGCCATCTCTGAGTGGAGACCATCAGCTTGCCTTTTCCTTTCGAAGCAGCAAGGACATCTATTTTTATAAAGCTTTACATGGTGATATGTGCATCCTCTGTAGTTGAAATGGGAAAATGAGCTGTTCAGAGTTCATTGATGGCCATGGTTTTCTGTAGGGCTCACTGCTGGAAAACTATCTGCAACTGTATTAGTCATATATGAATCTGAGTTTCTGCCTGCTCTTTTCCACACATTCTGAAAACCTCAGCTCTAGGAATGGTACAGATATTAAATTAGTATGGAATTTTTTTGAATGTTAATATCTGTGTTCTTTAAAGTCATTATGGTTTTTTATTTTATTATTATTATTATTTTATTATACTTTAAGTTCTAGGGTACATGTGCACAACGTGCAGGTTTGTTACATATGTATACATGTGCCATGTTGGTGTGTGGCACCCATTAACTAGTCATTTACATTAGGTATGTCTCCTAATGCTTTCCCTCCCCCCTCCCCCCACCATGCAACAGGCCCCGGTGTGTGATGTTCCCCTTCCTGTGTCCAAGTGTTCTCATTGTTCAATTCCCACCTATGAGTGAGAACATGCAGTTTTTGGTTTTCTGTCCTTGCAATAGTTTGCTGAGAATGATGGTTTCCAACTTCATCCATGTCCCTACAAAAGACATGAACTTATCCTTTTTATAGCTGCATAGTATTCCATGGTGTATATGTGCCACATTTTCTTAATACAGTCTATCGTTGATGGACATTTGGGTTGGTTCCAAGTCTTTACTATTGTGAACAGTGCCGCAATAAACATACGTGTGCATGTGTCTTTATAGCAGCATGATTTATAATCCTTTGCATATATACCCAGTAATGGGGTGGCTGGGTCAAATGGTATTTCTAGTTCTAGATCCTTGAGGAATCGCCACACTGACTTCCACAATGGTTGAATTAGTTTATGTTGATTTACAGTTAGTAATACAGTTAAGAGTTGAGACCTTCTTTGAGTTTTCATTCTTTGAGCTTCTTTTTTTTTTTCTAATAGAAACAGCTTTCAATGATAACCTTAACAATGCTTTCCATAACTCAAAACATGATGGAATCTTAGTTAACTCTATGTAACTGGATTTTGTTTTTCTCCTAAAGTTGTTCTACGCTGCTGCGTATCATTCAATGTTGATGTGAAAAATTCAATGACTTTCAGCGGCCCGGTGGAAGACATGTTTGGATATACCGTTCAACAATATGAAAATGAAGAAGGAAAATGGTAAGCCAGTGGGTTTTGTTGTTGTTATTTACTTATTTTACAAGGTAATGGGAAATATTATTTGACTACCGTGTCTTTTATGAATGAAACTTTAACAGAATGAATTATTTATGGTAGAAAATGCAGTCTAGTCATTTGGCAATGGAAGCTAACTTAAAGTAAAAAAATATATATATTCCTTGGCAATATTAGAGGAAGCAATTAGTGATTTCTGTTGATGCCTGGATTGACCTCAAGGAAGGTCTGTATCCAAAAAAGCTATTGTTCCATAATTATGTTCTTTTGGCAAGAATTCTTTAATTGTTCTCATTTCAGAGTAGCTTAAATGCACTTGTTTGAAATTCAGTAGGAAGGATTCGGAGGCAAATGAGATGGTGCTCTGAAAGGGTTAAACTCACTTCTGTGAGTTTGGTCTTTACTGATCTACTGAGCTTGGTCTAATGTTTATAATGAACTTTATTGGATTTCTGGTATCTACCTTCAAACCCTTTAATATTGGTTAAGTTCATTGTAGATAGGATTTTTTTTTTTTTTTTGAGATGGAGTCTTGCTGTGTCACCCAGGCTGGAGTACAGTGGCGCAATCTCAGCTCGCTGCAACCTCCGCCTCCCGGGTTCAAGTGATTCTCCTGCCTCAGCCTCCTAGTAGCTGGGATTACAGGCATGCGCCACCATGCCCGGCTAATTTTTGTATTTCTAGTAGAGACACGGTTTCACCATGTCGGTCAGGCTGGTCTCGAATTTTTGACCTCGTGATCCGCCCACCTCAGCCTCTCAAAGTGCTGGGATTACAGGCGTGAGCCACAGCACCTGGCCGTAGATATTATTTTTAAAGTATATTTAACTTGTTGAAAATTATATAAACTGAATATTAGAGTTCTTTTGCTTAATATTTAATAGAATTTTTAGTAAATGCCATTTTTGTTTAATTGGACATTATAGAAAAAAAGAGCAGTAGCTAAACTTTAATAACTTAAACTAAACAAGCCTGTAATTTTAGTAGCTATAATAATAAGCAAAAAGATGATATCAGAGGTTCTGATGATATCAGAAACCTAAATCTCACGTTGACATTTATTATTTACAATGATTTTATGGAAAAGTTGTGAAAAATCAGAGCAACCAAAAAGATGTGGGCAATTGAATTTAAAAGTAGCAAATTACAAAAAAAGAGATTTATATCTATTTGGATAACAAGGATCTATGAATCACTATAATTATTTCATTAATAAAAATATGTGGATTTTCTGCATTTTGTTTTATCTTTTAGACTTGGTTAATTTGATAATAATGCCCTAAAGACTATAAAAAGTAATGAGTTCTCACATTTTTTAAGTACATTATTTTATGCTAGGTATAAACTAGAATTTGTTGAGATACTTCACTCTTTTATTCTCCTTACAAATATCTCAGATGACAAACCCAGTGCTACATGCTAAATTTTTAAATTATCTTTCCCTACCTCCTATACTCTCCACCCACCCCATCCCCCAATTTTTAAGGTTAAATGAGTACAGCCCTCCCTCTAGACACCAGCTTTATTCTTTTAGGAATTATACCTTCAATTCAGGTACCTCTGGGAGAATAATAGTGTAGACCAACTGATCAGACTTTGTGCGTAAGCTATAATAAACAAAAATGCAGTACATATTATTCTTAAGAAGCTTAACTTTACATAAACACATATAAAAGTTAATTTTCACTAATTACTAATAGTTACACAAATTTTAAAGAGGAGTATAGTAAATAGCAAGCTTTAAGACTTAAACCACCTACTTAAAATGAAGTGTCCCTCTAAAGGATGGTTAAATATTGCTAAAATATTTTATGAAATTCTCATTTTCAATTTCTGATATGAGAAAAACCTATATGTTTTCATTCTCATCCACTCCTGTCTCTGTGATTTTAGAAAAATCTGATGTCAGAAGTCCTTAATTATATGAATGAACTTTAGTAGAGTGAAAAGGGGTTCATATTTCTTTTTAGAAGCCTTAGTGCCCCCATTTGATCTCTTCAGTCACTGTTTCTCATTATAAGAACCTATCCTATTGTGAGATTTCCACCCTCTAAATTCTACAGTCCCTCCTTTCAAGGCACCAGAAGTCAAAGCAATGGAAAATTGAGAAATCAGGCCTGAATGAAGCCTTGATGTCATGAGGAATGTCCTTCCTAAGGTTATTCTATCTTTGTAGAAAGTTAAGGTATGGATGAGGAAAAAGAAAGACAGCTAACACTGGTAAAGGAACAAAAGAGTGCATAGTTTGGATAGTAAGAATAAGGTTGCAAGAAGGATGTTGCTAATGGTCTGTCTGAATGAATCCACACTGGACTGAACATCACAATTCTACATACATTTGTGAGGTAATGTTAATAAGAGATCGGGGACTATGCCTTATATCTTGGTTTACCCATGAAACTGAGTTGAATTGTCTCTGAAAATATTTGTTGGTGGGTTAGGTTTTTTTTTATTTAGCCAGAGCATAAATGTGGGTCAGTCAATCAACATGTATTTATGTAATACATTTTATGTGCCTGGTATTATGCTAAATTCCATGGGAAATGTTTATACATAAAACAAATATAAAAGCTTTAACCTAGTCAAGGACATACATGAAATGTTTAGGAATAGAGAATAGTGCCAACAACCGTGCAGAATAGACTATAAATTCAGTGAGAATTCAAAACAGGAGGAGATGATTCTTGGTTCTTGACCTAAGTCTTGAAAGATGACTTAACTTTCAATATGTGAAGAAAAATGTCACTCCAAGCTTGGGAAGCCACAAGAGCAAGGGCCCAGACTTGAGAATAAGTGAGGTGAGTGTGTTGGTAAGTAAACAAGTCTCATATTGGGATGAAAATGAGAAAAGGATGATGGCAGATCTTGAAAGACAAACACAGGAGCTTAGAACTAAGATGAGGGCATTGAGAAGCCATCATACGTTGTCATTTTATGAAACTTCATTTGGGAAGTTACATATAAATTGGATTGGAGAATGGAGTTCCTGAAAAGTAGGAAATATATAGAATCAAGAACTATAATATGGTACTTAACGGATGAGCCTTCAGGCTGTATTAGGGGCAACTGGAAGAAAAAAGAAAGGTGTATTCAACACAAATCAAAATGAATCAGTAAATCTTGGTGGAAGTCTGGAAATAGTCAATGAAGGTGTAGGAGAGGTCAGATACATTCCAAAATTTCTGTACTGGCTCATTGGGAAATGGGTTGTCATTGACAGAGAAAGTGAAATTCACTTATCGGGAAGTGGGTAAGTCTGTTTTTAAATAGCTCCAGTTCAAGGTGATTTCTAGGTAGTTGGAAACCTCAAACCGGAATGCAGGTAAGAGGGAGAAGTTAATGTGTTAGTGGAAATGCCTAGAAAACAAAGACTGATTTTGCAGCCCACTTGCAACTCTGGGCACTACCCCACATCTAGCATGAGGCCTTATACATAATATGAACACAATCATTATTTGTTGGCTGAACAACTAAATCTAGTTTAACTCTCTGTTATCATCAATTTTAAAAAAAGCTGCATAAAAAATAAAGTTAAATGTGACTCTCCTAGGGAAATGCAACTACTTAGGACCAGAGCTGTAATAGATTTCATCTCTACACTCAGTCTTGTGCCTTTTTTTTCATTAGAACTATATTTAAAAGTAAATGTTGTTAAAAACTATCTTTGTGGTAGGTACCAGACTTTACATATTAATATGTGTGTAAGTTTGTAAGCATTTGAATGTAGATGATATCAGAAACTTAAATCTCACGTTGACATTTATTATTTACAATGATTTTATGGAAAAGTTGTGAAAAATCAGAGCAACCAAAAAGATGTGGGCAATTGAATTTAAAAGTAGCAAATTACCAATACCTAAATTTCCAAACTTTTAAGGATAGCATGGTAGCAGCATATTGTTCTAAAGAGATCTGGGATCTGGTAGTGCAAAATAAACTGTAGGAACATGTTTGGATGTTCTGTAAGTGTCTATAAAAACAGATAGATTGCAGACTTACTTCAAGAAATGCGCTACAGAATAATTGACATATTTGGAGGAACATGGATTTTGTTATTTAATTATCTCTAGAGGTAGGCATCTTCATAAGTCATATTTACTGCTCATGCTTTCGAATTTCTTTTTTTTCTATTTTTTTTATTATTATACTTTAGGTTTTAGGGTACATGTGCACAATGTGCAGGTTTGTTACATATGTATCCATGTGCCATGTTGTTTTGCTGCACCCATTAACTCGTCATTTAGCATTAGGTATATCTCCTAATGCTGTCCCTCCCCCCTCCCCCCACCCCACAACAGTCCCCGGAGTGTGATGTTCCCCTTCCTGTGTCCATGAGTTCTCATTGTTCAATTCCCACCTATGAGTGAGAACATGCGGTGTTTGGTTTTTTGTCCTTGTGATAGTTTACTGAGAATGATGGTTTCCAGCTTCATCCATGTCCCTACAAAGGACATGAACTCATCATTTTTTATGCATAGTATTCCATGGTGTATATGTGCCACATTTTCTTAATCCAGTCTATCGTTGTTGGACATTTGGGTTGGTTCCAACTCTTTGCAATTGTGAATAGTGCCGCAATAAACATACGCTTTCGAATTTCATAACCTCATATTAAAAAAAATTATCCTGACCCATCTTACATCGTGACTATAGTACGCCTATAGAAGGAGCACTTGTTGGCCCATGACAAGTATAGTCTGTGTATTTGAAAAACATAGCTTTAATTCGTTCGAAAGAAGTATAAGTTAACAGAAAAGGTAGACTTATATCCTCTTTACTGTTCAGAAGTTTGCTGTGAAGTGTAATTTATATCTTTGGCTCAGAAGCCACATGCTTTCTCAGTAGCAGAACACATCATACATCTGATTAAGATCAGCCGTTGTTCATTATGTTTAGCATGAGCTGGAGCATCCAAGTAATTGCAATGTGGTTCAGAAGAATTCAGAAAGAACATAATCGCCTTCATAATTTTGCTTTGAGGAAAAGAAATTCAAACATGCTCAGCACAGCACAAGCCTTCCAGATCTCCAGATTTGGTGGTAAACATCAGCATGGCCAGGTCTCAGCTGAATGGGAAAATGTGAGATGTCTGTTTGGGGCTTTCCACTCTAATCTGTTGCTGCTTTGCTTCATTCCTTCCAGCATGTGTGCCTACCCTTTTAACTGCCCTTCAAGCAAGCTTTCTTGGGGGCTTCAGTGACTTAACTAGACCTGTCTGATCTCAAAGTAGATTTTCAGGATCCACCCTTGCCAAACTTTAACCCAATGTTTATCAATTATCTTGACCTCATGCCTTTTCCCTAGAGGATCCTGCTTTATGCCAGGTCAGGGTACCAATGGGCTCATGTGATTGATACCCTATTTCCAATATGCCTGTGTTGTAAAAGAAAAAAGAATCCCTGCTAATGTGGAGCTATTCCAGACTAGGGAGGAGAGACATTTTAAGGGTTTACACAATTTTCTGTTACAGATTTTAATATGCTTATTTTACATTGCTTCTAATGCTTTTGAAGTTGAAATTTCCTCATTGCCAAACTTGTCATTTCTTTGGCTCCCCTCATTTCCACCCCTCCACCTTTTATGAGCAAATCACTGCAGTTAATGGATCACCGTGTAAGTTTCATTCTCTGAGATGATAAAATGCTTATTCCATTTATTAAAGAAATTGGCGAGCAGAATTTGCTTGGCACTGTGAGAGTGACTTTGGCTTGAACTATGTATTAGACATCAAGGCAGACTTAGGTGAAAAGGATGGTAATGAAATAATGTAAATATAAGACACTTTTGAAGAAACTATCTTTTGCAGGGAAGAAAACATAAATATGAAACAGAGACATCAGACACCAGCTACTCTTCAAATAAATATAATAATGGGCATAACAACAAGATGACTATTGTGAATAGCAAATATTTCTGCTTAGTAAATATTATTATAATTGTAGCTTATTCATGGAGAAATATGTTTCTGTCACTTTGATGATCCTTGAGTTGATCAGATATTTCTCCAGAAATCAGTAATGATATCCAGAACATGTTTTGATCCTCTCAGTCTGCATACAGGTCATTGCAAAAATGCCATATAAAAAGCAAGATCTAATAAGAATAAAATGTAATAAGTTAAAACTCACTTGCATTAAATTTTAGAATAATGATTCTCATAGTTTATAAAACAATGTGCCTGGGCCTTCACATTGACCCTGTGGGTTTGGGCGGATATCATTGTTATCATCTGTATTTTCTAGACAGGAAACTGAGACAGAGAATGAATGTCCAAAGGTTTAATATAGCAAGTATGTCACAGGGTCAGGATATGGAAGACCAGCCTTCTGACTTTTCAGCCAATTCTCTCCCTTTAGCAACAAGGATTCTCTAGCTGTTTGACCTGGAGAAATGCGTCTGGTGTCACTCAAAGGCATGTATAGCATCCCACTTAAGCAGAATATATATTCTCCAAAATGGAAAAAAAAGATTTTACAATCCAGACCTCTTGACTGGTCACATAAGTGTAAATTCCCAGGTCTGCCTTATTCAGATTTTTAAGTACTTGACACAGTCATTAATTCGTTCATTCAATAGATATTTATTGAATGCCTATTTCGTGCTTGGTACTAGTATGGGCACTAAGGATGTGTTTGTGAACAAAATAGAAAAACAAATCCCTACGGTTGTTCGGCTTATATTCTACTGGGGAATAGAGTGCAAAAATTAAATAATGAAGTTAATAAACAGGTAGGTTACATCAAATGCCAGAATAGGATCAGTGTTGTGAGAAAAAACTGAGCAAGAGAGTGGATTGAAAATGCTGGAGATTCCGGAAATTCTATAAACCCTATGCCATACTTTTCTAGGATCTTGTTATTTTGATGCAGCTAGAGAAAAGTGAGGCTTACTTAGGATTAAAGTGGTAAGATACACATACTTTCAAGCTTGTTATTAAAAGTTTCATGTTTGTTTTCAGAGAAAACAGATACTAGGAAAATACAGAAAATTAGCAGTCCTGTGATCTGCTAACCTGGTCTTTACTGTTGGTCCCAACTCCCAAACTCCCTGTCTCAATCCTGGAATCCTCTACTCTACCACTTTCTAAGTCCTCACTCCGCAGTCTTCACTTATCTCAGAATATGCAATAGGCCGTGGTTGAGATTGCTGTATCAGGTCAGTTTCCAATTATCACCATACCCTAAGTGCTTTCTCTTGCCCTAGAGATCAAACATAAACTCCAGACCTTTTCCTTCAAAGCCAAATTCTTGCCAAATCTCAAGCTCCCTCTTTCTGTGTATAAGCAAGCTTTATCCTGAGTTCTAGCCACCCATACTTTCTCATTATCTTCCATTTTCAATCTTCATTCTCCTGTCTCCACACTTTTCCCTGGGCTATCCATATCTCCCTTTCCTTCTGCCTTACAATTCACAATAGCTCTCCTAGTAGCATGCTGTACAAGACTCACTTTTCATCAGTTATCCTAGATTTTCCCCACTTGATATTACATGTTTTCCAACTAGTGAGTCAGTTCTTCTCTACAAACTTATATTTGTTCTATTTAGATGATGGAATCTTAGAATTGGAAAGGACTTTGAGGGCCTAACTCCCATCCACTATAAAAACACCTTCCGAAACATCCCTGGCCAGAGGCAACCCACCTCATCTTGACCAGAGGAGCTGCCTGACAGATCTACGTGTGCCTTATCGGTTTAAATCTTCATCGCTCTCTACAAGCCCACCACCCCTCTACCTCCTCCATAAATCTCACTAGATGACTGCAGCTATTATTTTCCAAAGAAGAAAAAGAGAGAGAGAGACAGAGAGAGAGAGAGAAGCTACTAGGTCAAAATTTAATCCTCACTTCCTGCTTCAGTTAACTATTGCTGCATAATAAATCATTCCAATACTTAGTGACTTAAGGCAGCAATGGTCTATAATTTCTTGAGGATTGAATGGGTATTCCACTATTGCCTGGGCTCATCATCTGGTCCCTCAACTCGGGGTGGAGTGTCCAAGCTGGCTTTCCTCCCATGTCCGGAAGTTCATGCTGTCAGCTAAAGCACCGATTCTGTTCCACGTGGCCTCTTATCCTCTGTTAAGCAACACTGGGCTTCTTCACATGATGTTCTCAGATTTCAAAAACAGGTAAAATGGAATCTGTAAAGGCCTTTTAAGGCCTAGTCTTAGAAGTCATAGTATCATTTGTGCTGCATCCTATTTATCAAAACAAATCCTAGATTCAATGGGTGGAAAAACAGATTCTACCTCATGAAATAATAAAAGTCAAAGCAAGTTGCAAAAGTGTACAAAATTCCAAACCATCGACCACCCTTGCAAACTGCTCAATATTGGGCTGCTCAGAGTGCTGCCTAGGGAATGGTCGCTCTTCCTCGTTTTTAAGACAAACCTCTCCTTCTGGATCCACCCTATCTACCTGCTCAGAGATTCTACTCCCTCTCCTGTGAAATCAGGGTTTCTCTTGTTACTGTTTCTTTCTTGCCATCACTTAGCCATATGCAGATTGCCTCCATGATAAATTTGGACACACCTCAAGCCCTTAATGGTTTGTCATTGCCCTGAAAAAGAAAAAAGCCACATTCATTAACACTACCCATCTCCCTCATTTTTAGCCAAGTTACTTGAAATGAAATCTGCCACAAACCAAACATGTACCTCTCATTCTTTTATTATTATTATTATTATTATTATTATTATTATTATACTTTAAGTTTTAGGGTACATGTGCACAATGTGCAGGTTTGTTACATATGTATCCATGTGCCATGTTGGTGTGCTGCACCCATTAACTCATCATTTAGCATTAGGTATATCTCCTAATGCTGTCCCTCCCCCCACCCCCACCCCACAACAGTCCCCGGAGTGTGATGTTCCCCTTCCTGTGTCCATGTGTTCTCATTGTTCAATTCCCACCTATGAGTGAAAACATGCAGTGTTTGGTTTTTTGTCCTTATGATAGTTTACTGAGAATGATGGTTTCCAGTTTCATCCATGTCCCTACAAAGGACATGAACTCATCATTTTTATGGCTGCATAGTATTCCATGGTGTATATGTACCACATTTTCTTAATCCAGTCTATCGTTGTTGGACATTTGGGTTGGTTCCAAGTCTTTGCTATTGTGAATAGTCCCACAATAAACATCCGTGTGCATGTGTCTTTATAGCAGCATGATTTATAGTCCTTTGAGTATATACCCAGTAATGGGATGGCTGGGTCAAATGGTATTTCTAGTTCTAGATCCCTGAGGAATCGCCACACTGACTTCCACAATGGTTAAACTAGTTTACAGTCCCACCAACAGTGTAAAAGTATTCCTATTTCTCCACATCCTCTCCAGCACCTGTTGTTTCCTGACTTTTTAATGATTGCCATTCTAATTGGTGTGAGATGGTATCTCATTATGGTTTTGATTTGCATTTCTCTAATGGCCAGTGATGATGAGCATTTTTTCATGTGTTTTTTGGCTGCATAAATGTCTTCTTCTGAGAAGTGTCTGTTCATATCCTTTGCCCACTTTTTGATGGGGTCGTTTGTTTTTTTTCTTGTAAATTTGTTTGAGTTCATTGTAGATTCTGGATATTAGCCCTTTGTCAGATGAGTAGGTTGCAAAAATTTTCTCCCAATTGTAGGTTGCCTGTTCACTCTGATGGTAGTTTCCTTTGCTATGCAGAAGCTCTTTCGTTTAATTAGATCCCATTTGTCAATTTTGGCTTTTGTTGCCATTGCTTTTGGTGTTTTAGACATGAAGTCCTTGCCCATGCCTATGTCCTGAATGGTATTGCCTAGGTTTTCTTCTAGGGTTTTTATGGTTTTAGGTCTAACATTTAAGTCTTTTATCCATCTTGAATTAATTTTTGTATAAGGTGCAAGGAAGGGATCCAGTTTCAGCTTTCTACATATGGCTAGCCAGTTTTCCCAGCACAATTTATTAAATAGGGAATCCTTTCCCCATTGCTTGTTTTTGTCAGGTTTGTCAAAGATCAGATGGTTGTAGATATGCGGCATTATTTCTGAGGGCTCTGTTCTTTTCCGTTGATCTATGTCTCTGTTGTGGTACCAGTACCATGCTGTTTTGGTTACTGTAGCCTTGTAGTATAGTTTGAAGTCAGGTAGCGTGATGCCTCCAGCTTTGTTCTTTTGGCTTAGGATTGACTTGGCGATGCGGGCTTTTTTTTGGTTCCATATGGACTTTAAAGTAGTTTTTTCCAATTCTGTGAAGAAAGTCATTGGTAGCTTGATGGGGATGGCATTGAATCTATAAATTTTATGAGGCCAGTACCTCTCATTCTTGCCTCCTATTCTTTATATTGTTTCCTTCTTTGGTTTCTGTGACACTGCTGTTTTCTGATTCTTGCTCCCTTTCTGATTACCCTTACCTAGTTTTCTTCCTTTGTTCATTGAAACCTTAAGTGTTATTTCACCTTCAGATGTCAACATTTAGTGCTCTTCTCACTATATTTTGAGGTGGTAATATTTACCACTTATACTTAAGTGTTACTTCACCTTCAGATGTCAACATTTAGTGCTCTTCTCACTATATTTTGAGGTGGTAATATTTACTTTTAGGGCCTCAACCATGCTCATATCATGCTCATACATGTTCCACATGGTTTCTGAGATGTTCCCCAGCAAGAATGAGCCCACTTGCCTACAGAAGTAACTCATTATCAGTGCATCCTTTCTTGGCCTTTCTTCCTTTCCCCTCTTCTTTTCCCCATCTCTACACTTACACATACTTAGAATTACCTCCAAGAAACTTACCTGTACCAAAGTTTTTGTCTTGGATCTACTTTTGGAGAAACCCAAACTAAGACAGCTTATATCCTAAATATTTATAGAGTTAGTCCTTCCATCCTCTGTACTTCCTGAATCCAAATCCTCATCTGGACTACTTTAGGAATTTGTATCTTGTCATTTGACTCTAATTTTGTTCCTCTTCAATTTACTCATGACACTTCAAGCAAATAAGCTTTGTAAATAAAAAAGGTGATCACGTTACACCCCTCTTTAATGGCTTCAGTGGTTCCCAACTTCCCCCTACGTAGAATAAAGCTAAAGTTCTTAAAGCTGACTATGAGAACATTAATGATCTGAACTCTTTTTACCTCTCTAGCCTCAACTTCTACTGCAGTTATACTGAGCTACTTGGCATTTATCAAAGGAGTGGTATTCTTCTTACTTCTAAGACTTTGCTGAAGTTGCATCAAGTTCAGACCTATTCAATATTGCAATAGTACATGTATAGTTGTGCTTCTCTCTCTTAGTTATAAGCAAACTAAAAATTGTGTTTTATTCACTTTTATATCATTTTATACCCTCAGGACCTGGCATAAATGCCCGACATGTAAAATACTGTTAATAAACATTAATTACTCTAGCCTCAATTAAATACTTTCTAAAATTGTAGGCTCATTTTTTCCTCTAAACTGTTTTTAACTGTAAAGCCAATTTATTCCATTACATATTTTACAACTGAAAATATTAGGAAAAAATAATCATAACCTCATTAATATAATTTGTTATATTCTTGATGTATTGCTGATTAATCTTTTAACATTGATGTTAGTTGTTTAATCATCTGAAATAAATACCTAATAATAATAAGAACTGACATTTAGATAGCACATACTATAAGCCAAACACTGTTCTAAGCATTTTATATACATTAACTTATTTATTTTTTTGATGATCCTCTGAAATGGATCTCCATTTTATAGATAAAAAAACTAATCACAGGGTAATTGACTTGTCCTAAATCATATAGCTAAGTAAATAGTAAAGCCATAATTTGAACTCATATAGGCTGGCACCAAAATTCATTCTATATTTCATGGAGAAGATTAAATTATTTAATACACAGAAAGCACTTAGAACAGGGCCTAGCACATGGTATAAATTCAATAAAGCCTAGCTGTTATTATCAGTGGTAGTATAATGAACATATTAATTTGTTATCTTTCATGTTAAATTAGGGCACAGATTTTCACTAAATTAGATAAATTTTCACTTTGAGTTCGATCATAAATAATTTTTCATCCTACCGTACAATGAATGTACAATATGCTATAGAATGATCCTGAAATAATTAGTTTTTATTTACCATATTTCTTTTACTCTTTCATAATTATATATAACACTATGAGCATTATCTTTGTGCATTAAGCTTTTCCCTCTTACTTTAGGTCATTTTATTTAGGATAGATTCCCGGAAGTAAAAATTATGTATTAAAGGATTTGAACATTTTTGTAGTTCTTTATACAAATCAGAAATTGCTTTCCAAAGGCATTATATTAAAACTATGCTTCAGAGTCTCAATAGCTTAATATTTACAATTGCTTTATAAAATTTATTTTCATTAATACTAGCATGCCTATAGGGCCTACACAAAATAAATCCCGTTTTTTTCAATATGACAGACTTTCAAATATTTAAATTTTCAAAATGTATGCCTAATAAAGTTGTACTTCAATGCAACTTCTCAGTTCTCCTGCAGACATTCTTTCCCCATGCCGAACATCCCCAACTTTCCCAGCATCTTTTGTCTGACAAATTTACCAGACTCCTAACTATCTGAGTCATAGTCTCCTAAATACATTCCATTGTGCGTATGTCCCTCTTAATTTAGATATTTCAGACATGGCCTGACCAGCACAGAACACAGGAGGACTATCACTGCTTGACCAGGGCATCTATTTCCAGCACTGCAGACTAAAGTCACATTAGCATTTTTGGCACTAAAATAGGCTGTGCTCATGTTTATGTGCTGTCATCTAAATCCCCCATGCCTTTTTCACATGAATTCCCATTAAGTGAGGGCTCCCACATCCTGCACTGATATAAATAATAGTATGCAGTTGAGCGAAGTTATTTATGTAGGTTCTAAGTAAACTTTAGTTCATTTATGTTTATTGTTCCAGAATGTTGAGATTCATCTGAATTCCTAAATCTGTATATTGATATACTTGATAAGTATTTTTTTCTTGCTCTGTCTTATGGTGCTGATTGATAACTACATTTATACTTTCTGTATCTTCACTAAATTCATTAACAAAGTTGTCATCTGGCCGGGCGCAGTGGCTCATGCCTGTAATCCCAGCACTTTGGGAGGCCAAGGTGGGCGGATCACGTGGTCAAGAGACCGAGACTATCCTGGCCAACATGGTGAAACCCTGTCTTTACTAAAAATACAAAAATTAGCTGGGCGTGGTGGGGTGCACCTGTAGTCCCAGCTACTTCGGGGGCTGAGGCAGGAGAATTGCTTGAACCCAGGAGGCGGAGGTTGCAGTGGGCCATGGTCGTGCCACTGCACTCCGTCCTGGCAACAGAGCGAGACTCCGACTCAAAAAAATAATAATAATAATAAAATAAAATAATAAATAAAGTTGTAATCTCACACAATCCCAAGTACAAAATCTTATAGTATGTAATTACAGTCCTTTGATTACTTGCAGCCAGAGTTTTTGGATAAAAGCAATAAATCAGCAGCTGTGGATCCACCCAAGTATCTTACTATTTACTTAAGTTATCCGATTCCTGAAGAGATCGTGGGAGACTTAAAAGACTTGTTGGAACTAAAATCAGTTGTGATTGTATGTTTTTTCCATTAATTACTGTTAGAATGGTTTTATAATTCTATCTAAAAGGAAAGTAAGTGATTTTAACCTGGATCTCATAAACTATCCTTATTTTCTAAGCACTTATAAACTAGCACATGCTAATATTAAATCTTATAATAATCCAATGTTTATATTTCCTGACTTCTCTATAAAATTATCAGTTCATCATCAGAAAAGGTCACTTATACTTCCACGTGTGTTTTATAAGTTAATACAGTAGCAAACTTAGCCAATAATTATTGATTATTTCAGTACCCCAATAAAAAATATGATAAAGTAATAAAATAATAAAGCAAAATCTCTGAAATATCTCTCCTACATATACACACACATATACATGTATATACACACATATATGTATATACACACATGTATATACATATATGTATATTGTATATGTATGTGTGTGTGTGTATATATACTTTTTAATCCACATCAACATGCAAGAGGTAGGCTCTCTGCTTAGTTTACATGACATTAAATTACTAATAGCATGATTATTATCTGATTATGAATGTTACTGTCAATTATCTTAAAATCAGTCATAAAACAACTCATATAAACTGTTTCTCAATGTTCAAAAATGTTTATTGATTTATTTAACTTCCAGGGTGCTTATTGGTTCTCCTTTAGTTGGCCAACCTGAAAACAGAACTGGAGATGTCTATAAGTGTCCAGTTGGGAGAGGTGAATCATTACCTTGCATAAAGTTGGATCTACCAGGTATGTAAAATAAAAAAATCTGCTTTTAGGCCAGGTGCGGTGAGTCACGCCTGTAATCCCAACACTCTAAGGGGTCAAGACAGGCATATCGTTTGAGCCCAGGAGTTTGAGATCAGCCTGGGCAACCTGACGAAACCTCGTCTCTACAAAATACACAAAAAAATAGCTGGATGGGGTGGTGCACTACTGTAGTCCCAGCTACTCAAGAGGATGAGGTGTGAGGATCGCTTGAGCCCAGGAGTTTGAGACTGCAGTGAATGGTAATTATGCCACTGCACTCCAGCCTGGGTGACAGAGTGAGACCCTGTCTCAAAAAAAAAAAAAAAAAAAAATCAGGTCTTAAATTATGCCCAGTATTCTCACTGAAAACAGATTTTGGGCTGGGCGCAGTGTCTCACATCTGTAATCCCAGCACTTTGGGAGTCTGAGGCAGGTGGATCACCTGAGGTCGGGAGTTCAAGACCAGCCTGACCAACATGAAGAAACCCTGCCTCTACTAAAAATACAAAATTAGCTGGGTGTAGTGGCACATGCCTGTAATCCCAGCTACTTAGGAGGCTGAGGCAGGAGAACCTCTTGAACCCAGGAGGCGGAGGTTGTGAGGCAACATTGTGCCATTGCACTCCAGCCTGAGGAACAAGAGTAAAACTCCATCAAAAAAAAAAAAAAAAAGAAAAGAAAACAGATTTTAATCAACTCAAGAAAGTATTAGAAGTAATCTATAATCATTTTTCATATAATCATTTATAATCTATAATCATTTTTCTATAATCATTTATCTTCCAGATTCACATAGAATGCCATTTTGATTCCCTCTGTCCTTAATTTGCTTTAGAAAGTTATCAAGGAGCATACATAAATTAGAATATCTTACTAATTTTATAACTTTTAACTCCCTGCATTTTTCAGAATTCTTTCTAATTCAGTGGTAATGTGAAAGAACTTCTCCAAATAAACCTGCCCACCACATTCCCTCCACAAAATTTAACTTAGTGCCTGGTTTTCAAGAGGAAATAGAAACAAAGGAATTGTAACAGATAAATTTAATTTTAAAAATAGAATCACACAAGATAAATTTATATTGAAATAGGTGTATTTGACAGAAATAGTTGGAACGTGACTGGAAAATTCCTATTAAAATTATCTAGAAATTAGAACCTTGTCAATGTTCTATACAATATTACATACTATGGAAATGATTTATAGCCCCACAAGTTTATTTCACATATTGTATTTTTCAGCTCTCCTTTTTTTTGAATTTTCTATTTGTTTGTTATTATGAACTTTTTTTCCTTACATGCATAAGCATACTTATAATAGCTGCTTTAATACCATTGCCTGATAATTCCAACATCTGGAATATCTCAACATCACTTTCCATTTATTACCTTTCCTTGAGGTTGCGTCACATTTTCCTGTCTTGTCTTGTGGGTAGTAATTTTGGATCATAACCTGGATTATATTTTTGAATTACAGGTGTGGAGATTCTAGAGTCTGTTATATGCCTGTGAATAGTCTTAACTTTTTTTATTAGCAGGAAATTTACTTGGCTCAACTCAATTTCCAAGCATTGACTTTCTTGCAATGACAAGTAGTTAAAATCTTTATTCAGGTTTTATTTCAGCTGGACTATTTGAAATATACTCTGCACATTTACTATTCAAATCATCTAGTTATTTGGATAAAATACATATGCATATTATAGAACTGTTGTTTTGTGGCTCTTTTTCTAAGATATACTACTCTCCTCCTCACTTTGCAGCTGCTGCCATTGCCCCTAATCTCTGTTCTCTTTTTATTCAATACAGTAAGACTAGGAGTTCTATTTGAGTTTTAGCCACTGACTAGGGCCTTTCCTAGGTTGGGGGTGGATTAGGGGTTGGGGACAAAAACAAAACAAAACATAAAAACATGAAACTCATTTAGTGCCAGTATCTTCTTCCAAGTATGTATTCCCCTCCATTTTCTGCCACCTTTCTAGTGCCTTCAGGTGATTGTTTCATGTATATTTTTTTAATTCTTCCTAGAATTTATAGTTGTGATTTGAAGAGGAGCTGTTTTGATAGGAGTTACTCCTCCCTTACTGGAAATTGGAATAGTTTTAAAATTAGGCTAGAGATTTTAGCCACATCAAGTACAGTAGGGAAGTTTCCACTGTAGTCCCTAATTGTCCCAGGAATGCTTTTCCTGGGTCAGGCTTTGTATATAAAACTCTTATCCAGATTATACAAGATCAATGCATACAATCGCCCAGCTCTAGGTGCTTTCAAAGCAAACCAGACTAAACTCTTGGACAAAGGCCATTGCTCAGATCAGGAAGTCCAACTGACCATTCCAGAATCTCTGCTTCCATTCCCCACTTTAAATCCACATACAGTCTTAACGTGAAAACAACTTCTGGAACAAACGGTGAGACAAATCTTTCTCAACCTGAGTTTTGCCTCTTTCTAATATTCCACTCTACTAAGCAGATTTAGAAGTTTTTGTTTTTCCTGTTCAGTCTTTTTTTCTTTTTCTTTTTAGTGTGAGAAAGTGGAACTTCTTGCCAATATTGTCAGGTGGCATGCTTCATGCTTCAGGACGCAACATTCCCTTCAGAATGTCAAATGTAGTCTCTTTACTGTGTTTCCTTTATCAAAACTTTCTGGACACTGCTCTAATATTCCTCTAGTTTCCTTTGTCACCCAAAGGATGTCCTCATGATTTTGGAAGTCATGGTCAAAAAACTGGTGTTTGAGTTTTCTTTTCTGATCTTCTCCCCATTTCCCCTTTTCTTGCCAAAAATCATGTTTCATCACTGGTCATTTATAACAAAGTTACAAGATTACATTATATCTACAGTATTATGAGATTAAAAACTTTGTTTTAATTAGCAAGAACGTGCAAAAAGCAATCCCACATTCTCATTGCCCTGCTAGTTCTGCGTTCTTTCACAGTTCAGCAAAACTATCTGAAATAGTTTCTGGGACATGAGCCAACTCTTCAGCCTTAGCTTGTTCATTATATTCCTTAAGAAGACTTGGAAGACTAATTAGTTGAACCAAAAGAAGAATGTGCTATGATATGAGCAAAACAAATAAAATGTCTTAATGAGGAATACTTAAAATTTCACTTTGTGAAACTTTTTCTGCCTCACAAAATTTCGTTCTATTTTTAGTTAATACATCAATTCCCAATGTCACAGAAGTAAAGGAGAACATGACATTTGGATCAACTTTAGTCACCAACCCAAACGGAGGATTTCTGGTAAGAATGGAGAGAATGATATTTATTGACAACAGATATGCTATCATTTTAAGTCTTTGTAAGATCTGTTATATAATTTTCAGTCTAATGATTTCTAATTTTAAAACAATTTTTTAAAGGCATGTGGGCCCTTATATGCCTATAGATGTGGACATTTGCATTACACAACTGGAATCTGTTCTGACGTCAGCCCCACATTTCAAGTCGTGAATTCCATTGCCCCTGTACGAGGTACAGATTTTATGCAATGTTTTGCATGTTTGAAAAGCCTATGCAATGAATGAGACATATGTATACAAAGGAGCATACCAAAAAGCTTAAAGTATTTTCTTAGCTACCAGCATTACCAATTTAGGTAAATGCTTGCTTTGCCAATATATAACAAAATCTGACTGCTATTTTTGGAATTGATATTAGTGTAAATAACTTTACAAAGTCATTTTTAAACATCATAGATAAAGCTGTCATGCTGCTTATATTTAAAGAATGAGTCTCTTTGAAGAAAGAAGTAACTTCATTTGAGATATGCACAAAAACTGTTTTATAAAAACTGTTATATAAAATTCATATTGAGAAAATTTGCAAAGATAACTCTCATACAATATTAAGTAAAATTCAGTAGGTATGAATTTTACCCCACACCAATTGTTATTGAAAGCAATGAATATTTTTATCACCTTTACTTTTTCTAAAACTATTTTTTATTGCTAAAGCAATGTATCTACTTTGGAGAACATCAGTTCATCTTTTAAAGCGAACTTCTTTCAGCCATGAAAGCACTTCATATGCCTCTGAAAAAAATAGATTCCAAATTTGCACAGTTGACTCCTTTTATTGCAGAATGCAGCACTCAACTGGACATAGTCATAGTGCTGGATGGTTCCAACAGTATTTACCCATGGGACAGTGTTACAGCTTTTTTAAAAGACCTTCTTGAAAGAATGGATATTGGTCCTAAACAGACACAGGTATGTGACTTTGTGTTTTGATTTCTGTTGTTCTAGAGATAAAAATGCACAAATTTTTAATAAAACCAAATATTCTGAAAGCAAATTAATCAATAAAACTAAAGTTGAGAATGAATTTTATATCCATTGTCCTGTTCTTATTTCTGATAAAAAGGACATTAGTTTAAGCTGTATTTTTTTCTTTTTTCCTTTTTTTTTTTAGACAGAGTCTCACTCTGTTGCCCAGGCTGGAGTGCAGTGGTGCAGTCTCTGCTCACTGCAACCTTCACCTCCCAGGCTCAAGCAATTCATATTTCTCAGCCTCTCAAGAAGCTGGAATTACAGGCATGTGCCACCACACCTGGCTCATTTTTTAAATTTGTAATAGAGATGGGGTTTCGTCATGTTGGCCAGGCTGGTCTCAAACTCCTAGCCTCTGGTTGATCCACCTGTCTCTGCCTCTCAAAGCATTGGTATTACAGGTGTGAGCCACTGTGCCCAATCTAAGCTGTGTTATTTTCTAAACAGAAAATATTATGAAAGCTGCCATTTTTAATGCACTTGAAAAATAACTCCTATAGATTTCTATAAACTCCTAATTTAATTCTTACTTAAAATGGATAGAGCCACTTTTGGTAATATCAGAGCCGGGTGTCACAGTTTGTAGAAACCAATCTGACATCCCAAAGAACCCATCACATTATAATCTCTTTTCTCATATTATATAAATAAGTTAGTAACTGACCAGAGGATACTACTTAAAGCCTGATGTTCTCTCTGTTAATAAGTTCTTTTCCCTAAGTTAAAAGCAAATGCCCCTGGCTATCTCTGCATAAAATCAAATAGTTGTTTGTTTATCCCCCCAATTAATATCTATTTCTAAACACATCTCCTTTATTGCCACTAAATGAAGTGGAACTTCTCACACAGCTTTTCCACTTTAGATACTAAGTTTAATTTAATTACATTTAATTAAATACATTTGACTGATTTAATGTTTATTAAACTTATATGGGCATATATATTAAAATACAGAGCAGACATAATGGATAACAGGGAAATAAAATGTTAAAATGAAGTCAATTCCTCAGGTCAGGAATTAGCCCTAGAATCAGAGCCTAAAAGGTTGTTGTATGGTTTGGAGGCTGTGGAGAGCATAGGAGACTTTAAGATTATAGTACTGCAATCAGTACAGTGATCTTCCTTTTTTTTTTTTTTTTTTTTTTTTCCTGAGGGCTTTACTTTGGGAGAAGTTTCTGAGGCACTGAAAAAGTGTTCTGACTGCGTTAATGTTTGCCACACCTACATTAAATTTGGAACATAATACATGCACATATATATACATACATGTGTCTTCATGTGTCTGTGTATATTTATGTCTCTCTTAATATTTTAATATCTATGTATATACAATTTTCTAAAAGGATGGTGGTTGAAAATTTCAAAGTTGAACTCAAACCTCAAAGTGAAATGTATTGCTGCATTCCAAGGCCGAATAGGTCTCTGTAGAGAGCGAGTGGAAGGGTAAGGTTATATATATCCTACTGGACAATAGAGAACTGATTGAAATCAGTGTAAAATCATTAAAAATGAAATGGGCTTTTACGTATCACAAAATGTAATTTTCCCCGGGAGTGACTTATTTGCAATTGACCTTCTCAAGTGAAATTACTAGTGTACGGTAGGGGACCTTTTTATCCCTTCTTGCTTCGGGGTACAGGGCAGCCTGCATCTCAACAGACCCGCCCCAGGATGCGACTTGCTCTTCCTTCTGGCACCTGTTCCGCATGGACCTCCTTTTTTCCCTTCCGAGGACCACTCTTCCTTCCTCCTTTCCTCGCTTCCCCTATCCCTTCTCTCTTTGGCCAATAAGATAGCATAGAGTCATAAGATTAAAGCTGGAAAGAATCTTAAAGGTCATTTGGCCCCAAACCTCAATTTATGAAGGAGACACGAGAGGCTGACTTGTTTAAGGTCTTTCTGCTTGCTGATGGCAGATCAGAACACACACAGCTCTCTAACTGTAGCCCAGTTTGTTGTTGTTGTTGTTTTTCTTTCTGAGGGCTCTACTTCTAGAGAAGCTTCAGAGCCGGTACCATCTAATGCCCCTAAATAGTAGATTTCAATCCCTTTCCATTTCATGAGGATGACTGTCCTCATCCTTCCTCAGGCAGCTTCTTGGCTGAAACCGTGCTAGGTTTGGCAATGCCTCACTGCCTGCACTAACATACCTTAAATGAAATGGCTTGTGTTCCCGCTTTCTCCACTTTTGCCCATGATGTGCTTTCTCTCCTTCTTCTTGTTTTGTCCATCCCATTTGATCTTCTTATCTAATTTTTTCCTTCCAAAGCTAATAACATTCTTGAAATATTTTTTAAAATTTATTATACAGCCATCTAAATATTTTATTTTACCTTTAAATTCACTTATGTATATTACTCTAAAAATTAATTTCTTTGTAGCTATTTGTGAAAATCAGTGCAGCTGTCACATGTTTGAAGTTGGTCCACAACTTTAGAAAGAAAATCCATACGGCTCTTTTAGAATAATAATCACAGCTTCTGTGAAGATCCATGCCAGTGACTCCATTTTGTAAAGAAATAAATAACAGTCAATCGCTTATATGCTCATCCTATTCTCCTGCAATTTTGATGCTTTTCAGTTAGAACTATAATTAATTTACGTTTCTGTGTTGCGAGTCCTAAAAGAGGACCGTTCTGCCTGTCCACCAGGGAATTCTAGCCTGCCAGGGTGGGCAACATGAAGTTATATGTATTTTCTGGAGGGAACAATGGCTCTATTCAGACAAATGCAGGAGGGCCCTTGGGTTCCAGATGCTACCAGTGAATGGGAGGAAAATGAACTTACCCTGAGGCAGAAGAGTTCAGTTCCATTTACCAAGATCCAGGACCTCAATCCACAGAGAAGAATATTTCTGAATGAAGCACTCTGCACAGTGTCATTTACAGTATCTTCTGACTTCGTCCAAGGGAACCTGATCTTTAAAGAGAGAAGCTGATTATATTTCTGAATTTTTATGTCACATCTTGCTTTCATCATTGATTGTGGAGCTTAACCATATACATTCATTCATTTATTCAGATGTATGTACTAAGGGCTTACTATGTTCCAAGCTCTATGCTATAGCTTGGGTAATAGTGGAGAAGATGACAGACAAGGCTGCTGCCTTAATGGTGCTTCTGTCTGATGAAATGTTTCTCCAATTATGGCTCATGGAATTTCTTCTTCCAAATCACTGGGATGCTTGAACTATACCCCAAATTTTCAAAATCAGAATCTCTGAGGGTGGGGCTATAGGGCCTGCATTATATACAAGCAACCCATATGATTCTTTTTTGTTTGTTTGTTTGTTTGACAAGGAGTTCCACTCTTGCCACCCAGGCTGGAGTGCAATGGTGCGATCTTGGCTCACTGCAGCCTCCACCTTCCGGGTTCAAGCAATTCTCGTGCCTCAGCCTTCCGAGTAGCTGAGATTACAGGCATGTGCTACCATGCCCAACTAATTTTTGTATTTTTTAGTAGAGACAGGGTTTTGCCATGTTGGCCAGGCTGGTCTTGAACTCCCGACCACAGATGATCCGCGTGCCTCGGCCTCCCAAGGTGCTGGGATTACAGGCTTGAGCCACTGTGCCTGGCCCCATATGATTCTTAAACAGATTAAAGTTTGAGAAACACTGGACTAAGGCATAATTATTACATTAGTGTGCGTGTGTGCGTCTGTCTGTCTATCTGTGTTTGCTGCATACTGTAGATAATAGGCACCTCAAGAGCAAAGGCTGCATCATCTTCTTATCTTCGTCAGTGGCCAGCCCAGTGGTTTACTGTAGCATAGTAAGCCCTTAATGAGCACTTGTTGAGTAAATGTTTGTATCATAATGAGTCCAGTTTTGTATTTTTCTCTGATTATTGAACATTTAATGAGTCTTTTTTCTATAACTGGTATTTTAAAATTATTTTAAGTATATTACTTTATACTTTATTCTCTAGTGTTCAGTCTTTTCTAATCTTTTTTTTCTATTTTGGCTTATGTTTTATCAGTGACTAAATTCATAAATAATTCTCTAAAATAAAGAGATTGGAAAGGACATATTTACCAAGCCATTGCTTTTGCTAAATCACATTTAATAGGGTTTTAAGTATAATGCATGTAAACTCTCTTTAAAGTTTGATTATCTTTCAGTGGATCCTGTCATAGAAAATTTGGAAAGACATTTCCTCTTCAAAGAAAATACGTGCTGAAAAGCGTGCTTATCTTTCATATAGTCTTACAGTAATTCTTTCCAGAAACAGTTTGTTTGCTTGACAATTCTTTTTCTTGATTGGTTGCTAATGTAATTTAAATCAATTTGATTTTTTTGTTTGTTTGTATTTAGTTTTATTTGTTTCTTTTAATGAAAGCATTCAATTCCACCCTATGATTGGCAGAATTAGCTTCTAGAATTTATTCTCCCCTTTATGTATTCTGTCTATCTCCGTTTCTGAAAGGAACAGATATAAGAATGAATTGTGAGAAAGATTACCCAGAGTAGGGTGCAAAAGATAGAAAGCTAAGAGCCGGACAGAGAACTTTTAGACTTCTCATCCATACCAAATTTCTAAAAGACTACGAATGTAGTTGATTACATTTGTAGAGAGGATTTCTCTGTAGAAAGAGCCTACTCAGAAAGGCTTCAGTGGGGTCATACACATCTTGGTATGTGTATACTGGAGTTGGGACACATAGTTGATTGACTAATGCCTAACTCCTGTCTGAATTGTCAGAGCATGACAGCAGCTGTTACGTCTAGCTGCTGACAGGGAAGTCGGAGCAGAGGTCACTGCACTGGAGTCAGCCTGAATCCCCAGAGATTGTTAGAATGCATGTGTTTTCCCAGGATTGGCATGGGTACTCAAAAGCAAGAGCCAGCGTGAGGTCATGTCAGAGCCTGTCCTTAGGGATTACTGGAAGTGAGTGGCTGCCTCTGCAGAGAACGCAGAAGATCTCTGTAATTCTTAGGGACTGAGGCAGTGGGATGCATTCACTCAGGGCAAGGGTGTAGGTGAGACATCTCAGTGAAGGGAGTTCTCCAAAGAACCCTTGAAAAAGTTGTACATACCTATTAGGACCTGATTCATCTTAGGATAATACCAATGCAGTAATAATTTTCCTATCCTTATTTATCTTCCCTACCTCTGTCCCTGGAAGGTCAGAAATCACAGTTAGCACTCTAAGTGAAAACAAGTAGGAAAACAAATAAAAGCCAGTCATGCATCTTTCTCAACTACAGGCTTCTTACCTCATGTAAGCCCTTAGTAGAAGTAGGAGAGAAGATTTAACTACAAATGCGCTTTGATGTTTCGCCTTGTTGGTTTTAATTTAGACAGAACCATATGAAAATATTGCTATTTGATCTTTTTTTTTCCAACGTACAAATACAGCAATTTCATTTGGTACAACCTAAATTAAAATATATAACTTTTTAAATTAACAGACATTTTAAAACTAAGAATAAAAAAAACATAAGATATTTATCTTTCCATCTAGGGATAGCAAAATTTCACTTTAAATAAATTTTGAAGGGCTGGTGGGCCACAAATAAAGGTTATATTCTAATTATACCTCCTGTATTTTTGTTTGCTGTATTGATTAGTTACACATTTGGTACAATAGATATAGATTGAATATGATTGCTATTCTCTGCAGTCATAGATTTGTCATTTAGTAATTACAAGCAATAAAAGGCAGAGTCAAAGATATGGAATATTTCTCAAAGTAACTCTTACCTCCAAAAAACAAAAATAAAAAAAAAGAAAAGGAAAGGGGGAAGGAAAGGAAGGAAGGAAGGAAGGAAGGAAGGAAGGAAGGAAGGAAGGAAGAAGGAAGGAAGGAAGGAAGGAAGGAAGGAAGGAAGGAAGGAAGGAAGGAAGGAAACTTACATTAAGTTTTCCATGTGACAATTTAGTATATATTAGGGAAATACAACACAACGATGGAAGCATTCACTCTAAAGAGTTACTCAAAATCCATTCTATGTTTCTGTGTGGCCCAATTAAGACTTTTGCAAGCATAGTCAAGGAATTTTTGTCAACCAATTTTTTACCCAAGGCAGAGTAAAGGCTATAAAATTACCTTTTAAAAATAACCTATAAAAACAAACCTGAAACACTCTGAGCTTGCCATAAAAGATATGACGTTATAAACATTATGGAGGTCTTATTGATCCTCAATACCTAAACATAACATTGCTTTTAATAATAAATGAAGATAATATAAATATGTCAAATAAGAGTGCATTACCCTAAATAAAACCAGTAAATTGTGAGGCTTGATATAAAAGTGAAATATACTAATAGAACAATGTCGAGATTGTTCACATCAAAAGTGTAGCATAGCATTAAACCAAGCAAAATGAAAGAGAGAAATTAATTAAATTTTAGGAATATTATTTGTCTTTCTTTTTACTGCTGATTTTATGGCCATTTCCCTAGAAGCCTTAAATCTGGGGCCTGATTCATTGTAGGTCTGAAAAGAAGCCTGAGGGAACCATGCAGCCATACCTTTGTCAGTCTGCCTACAGTTTCCGAATCTGGGGTGGGGAATGGGGTGAATCTTCTCTCTCACTAGCCTCTAGTCTCCATTCTCCCACCGCTCTAGCCATCAGGCACTAGAATAATCATTCCAAAGTAAGTTCAGAACATTTCCCTAATAACAAACAACAAACAAACAAACAAACAAATAACTCCTCTTGTTGCCTGCTAAATAATATCCAAGCTCTCTAGTGGACTGACTGGCATCTGACCACCTGGCCCAGCCATTTCTCATGCATCCTGCTTCCCCTTACACCCGCCTCAGTCCTTTTTTTTGAGGGGGGTCGGGGGGCAGATGGAGCTTTGCTCATGATCTCAGCTCACTGCAACCTCCGCCTCCCGGGTTCAAGCTATTCTCCTGCCTCAGCCTCCCGAGTAGCTTACCCTTCAGCCATTCCTGGTCCCTTGCCTTCCTTGTTCACGAAGTGCTGTGCTCTTGTTACTTGCTTTTCCTGTGATTCCCTGCTCCATCTCAAGCGCTGTATTCTAGGAGAACTTCAAATGTCACTTTCTCTGTAATTTTCTATGATTATCCTACCCACTGTTCTTGAGAAAAATGCCTTCCTCTCCTATGTTCCCATAGCAGCTGCAACCGTGAGAGCATATTTCCTTACTGCTCTTATCACTCAGTAGCATTGCTCTTTGTTTTTTGGGTCTGTCTCTCCTAGTAGACTATGAATTACATGACGACAGAATTGTGCCTTAATCTTTTCATTTATGGAAGATAGTCTAGGGTTTTATGTATTCCTAGCACATGACATGAGCCATTTATGTTGAAAAAATGGGAGTTTTTGAATTTTCACCTTCTCATGTATAAAATCGTTGTTTTAGTGACCTCTTTCCCTTACTTTGCTCCATAAAGTCATATTGATCCACTGAGCTGGAAGGTACTTGCTTATGGGGGATTCCCCTGGACAACCCTTTACATTGTATTTCAGTCTTTTCTTTGCAGGTATTTACCCACCTAGCCCCATTCCCCTCAGCCCTAATTTCTCCTATAGCCCTTGCCCTTCTCCACAAACACAGTGAATTAACTTTGTTTTAACCTCTTCTATCTTTGCATTTTTGAGCCTACGTCACTTTCATTGTAGCATCTTCCATGAAGCAAGAGTCCAGATAAAGATACCCTTTTTCTAGAACTTGTATCTATTATCTATCAACTTTATTATGTTTCTGAACACTTGTTTCCTTAGGAAATGATCATCTACCTATAAATCGATCCCATTTATATGCCTCTTTATAATGACAAAATGTTAAACCTAGCCTCTGCTAACATAGCTTCAGAATGGTTTGTGCTAACAGTTAACTGGGATTGTATCCTGTATTATCACTACATTCGTATCCTGACTTAGTCACACTGGAAGCATGTTGTAGGGTAGGGCTTTGTACCATAGTTTGATAAAAGGAAATATACATTGGCCAGACATAAAGCCTGAGCTCTTTTCATATTAGGCAATTGTGCGTCTTACAGGAACACACAAAAAAACCTCATTGTTTTCACCTTGTCCTTACTTCCCTAAAGAAACCATTGACTTGGTAATATTAGTTACTCAATGAAAGCCCAGAAACTTAGCTTAGGCTGGGCATTAAAATTTGGGTGCTGGTGTAACACTGACTTAACAAGATAGATATAGAAGATAATATATAGAAGATAATAATATAATTATTAATTAATAGATAACTCCATTCCTTCATAACTCTTTGACTAAATATACTTATCCTGATTGACTTTCTGTTGCCATAACAAAATACCCAAGACTAGATAATCTGAAAAAAAAAAAAAAAAAGGTGGATTATTTAGCTCATGATTCTGGAGGCTGGGAGGGCCAAGATAGGATGGCTGCAGCTGTTCAGCTTCTGATGAGGGCCTCGCACTTGTGTCATAACATGGTGGAGAAACAGGAAAGGAAGCAGCCATGTGCAAAAAGACCAAACACAAGAGGCAGCCTCGCTTTGTAACAACCTGCTCTCTTGCAGTAACTAACCCAGTCCCACAAGAGTGAGAACTCACTCCTGTGATAAAGTCCCTCTTGACTCCTTTTTTGCCTCTTAAAGTCACCACCTCCCAACACCACTCCATTGGAGACCAAGCATCAACATGAGTTTTGGTGTCTTGGTGGGGACAAACCATATTCAAGCTGTAGCAGAAATTCATAGCTACTTTAGACACTTCTTTTTCTTCCACACTCATCATTTAAGATATTTGTTAAAATCTTAAACATGACTTTCAGTTTCATAAGAGACTAATCCAAAAGGCCCTTCTTTCAGTGTTTTCTGATAGTGTCCTTCCTTTCATTTTCTCACACTCAACTTTTCTCCCTCTTTCTTCTCGGCCCCCAAAAGAAATGAAGTCATTGGATAATTAATTTGCTTTAATTGAGCAGATATTTATAAAGTGTCTGGATGATCAAGTATTATGCTAGGTGTCAAGAGCAATGAAAAAAAATCACTGAAATGTTGTTCCTGATCTCAAAATCTTCCAACTTAGAAATGAGGTAAAATCATATATTGGGACAGCTACAATGCATGATGGTACATCATAAATATAATGAAGGTGAATTTAAAACACAGAACAACTAGTTGATCTTGACAAGTAGGTAACTCTTACTGTTGTAGAACAATGTTTCCCAGTCTGAGGTGTTGAATATGATCCTCATAAAAAATATTACTTTAAATAAGAATAAAATATACCAGGTCTTCCAATTAGTAATCCACAATGCATGTTTTTAAAGACTCTTAGAAAACTTTCGAAAGAATTTGCTTATAAGACTAAATAGAACAAGTATGGATAGGAGAAAGAGAAAACCTTACTGTTTTGCACCATTTGCAATTTGTGACAGTTTTCATAGTGATAGGAGAAAGGTAGAGATGAGGAGGAGTCTGCTGTAAAGATATATATTTAACTTTATTTTACTCATTGTTTTCCAAGATTATTTGACCATAGAATTCTTTTTTTAAATCAAACTTAGCAACATACAAAGGGATGCTAGTATTCCCCCCCCCCCAAAAAAGTGAGTGGATATTTGTGTGGGGGCTTACCTGAAGACATGATTGTAAATCTCATATTTAAGTGGAATGTTCTAATAAGTGTTACAACCCTCTTGTTCATGTAATAAAATTCATAGCCACTTGTGTACCTGATTTATGCTACAGCCTGAATCAGCCTTTAGGTCTCTTTGGCCTTGGATTGTAATTATCTACCCATCTATTTATTGTGTTCTACTTAATCAAGAGGTTTAAACCACAACTCCCTAGGAGGTAAATGTATCCTATCCAGTTGTCTGTGAAAAGGAATTTTCCTTCTGCATGTGACTCCTTATCCCCCGTGATATTATAAGAGACTGTTCTTTCTATATTCATCTACTCTTTTACTGATATTATAAATTGCTCTTTACAATCTCTGGGAAAGAATTTCCACATTTAACCCGGTTGCACCTTTTAGCTGTCATCCCTGCATACCCATTTCTATTCATCAAAATGCCTAGAATATTTCCACCTCCATTATTTGTTGTCGCCAGCTCTCTATCCAGCTTCCACCATCTGACTTTTGTATCATTCCAACGTAATTGGCTACTTCAAGTCAAATATTATGACTGTTTTTTTTTCTTTTTCCTCTCAATTTCTAGGATGACTTAAACTCCTTTAATTATCATCTTTGACATATTTTCCAGGCTGAAGGCCACTTTGTTTCCTTCCATAGTACTTTCATAATCTCTTTGCTATTTTTGAGCTGGCTTTCAGATTCAGGAAGCTGAATCCTCCTTCTTCCTTGAGGATTTTCACGTAGGAGAGAATAAATATGCTTGTGATTTTCTCTCCTCTTGCTTTCTCACAATGTTCATCACTTGGCTCACTTTTTAACTTGCTTTTTAATTCTCATACTTTATTTGATTCTGCTACATACATTTACATTATGCTTGTTTTATTAGCCTTAAATTATAAGCTAAGGTGAAATGGAAACTATCTCTGTTGAATTGAATCTCACCAATATTCAGCACAACATTACATTTGTTTGTTTTGTGATTTGACCCTTTCTCTGTAATGAAAATTAATACTAGGTTAGTGCCAAAGTAATTGCGGTTTTGCCATTGCTTTTAATAAATGGTACCCTTTCCTGGGGAAGACTCACAGCAGACCTTACTCTATCTGGTTCCTAAGAAAACAAGCACCCCAGTATCAGCCAGGGAACTACATTGAATGTCATTTCCCTGAGACTTGACTTTTTCCACTGCTCCCTCTTCACATTTCCCAGACTTCGTTGTATCTCTCTTTTTCTGCTTATCATTATTTCCCTGCTATCTCGGTTTTCCATTTGCTTATGCGAAATGTTACAGTCATCTAGTAAGAATGTCTTAGGGTCAGCTGTGAGCAAAGCAAAACAGCAGTGAAGGATAAGAGAATATCAAAAGCCATGACATAGTCCATACTCTTTACCCCTGCCTGTCCCTATAAAGTTAGGACGTACTTGGAAAGATATAGTGTGCACTCCAACAGTTGAGAAGAATGCAATACTCACAGACAAGTTTGTTTCAGAGTTCCAAGAAGGGCAAGCTCAATATGGGCTACCTTGGCAACAAGGTAAGAAAAGTTTTGCAGACAGGGTGGAACTGGAATTAAATCTTACAGGATTAGCTTAGTAGGAGGGACAAAGAAGAGCATTTGGTAGGAGTGGAATTCATACTGGGGAGTCCTGAAGATGAGGGTGAATGGAGAATTTAGCATTGGAATATTGAGGGACTGAAGGTCAAGAGGAGAAAACTGGATTTTAACATGTGGACCTAGTATTTCAAGGAGTAGCTTGAAGTTTTATCTATTTTTAAAAAATTAGAATAAAAATCTATCTTTTAAAGTATATTTTGAAGTCATTGATACAGCAATGGAGAGTTATTGGAGGTTTTTGAACAAGTACGTTGTAGGATGAAAGCAGAGTTTCAGGACAGTTAGTCTGCCAGAAATATGTAGAAGGATTTGAAGAGAGTGGAAATGAAGAGAGGGAGATCAGCAGCAAAGAGACTGACCATTGCCACGGTCCAAGTTCAAAGCAATGATGTCTGGCCTGAGCTAAGGTAATGAGGTAGGAGGCGAGACTTGACTCTGGAGTTGGGCTCCAACACCAGATCAAATTGAGGACTAGCTAAAACAGGGATGAGGCAGAAGATGCCTTCCATAAACAAGCCCACCAGGGTGCCATGTTAGTTTACCATTGCCATGGCAACAACCAGGAGTTACTGTCCCATTCCATGGCAATGACCCAAGGACTCAAAAGTTATTACTCCTTCCCTAGAAAGTTCTGCATACACCACCTCTTAATGTACATGTGATTAAAGTTAAGTATAAATATAACTGCAAAACTGCCCTGAACTGCTCCTCTCTACCTGTGAGGTAGCCCTGCCTGGCAGGAGCAGTCACGGAGCTGTAAGGCCACCAGAGCTGTAATGCTGCAGCTTCAAGATAAAGCTGTTTTCTTCCACCTCTGGCTTGCCCTTGAATTCTTTCCTGAGCAAAGCCAAGAACCCTTGTGGGCTGAGACCCATTTTGGAGCTCACCTGTCTTGCATGACTAGGAAATGCAGGGACACAGTTGACAGCTGCCTTAGGTCCAGCTCCCAGAAGCAAACCCTGAGAGGACGATTCACATGATAGTGATTTATTTGTGAGGAAGCATTTCCAACAGAAAGTAGTTGAAGAATTGGGGAAGCAAAACAAGGTATCAACAGAGGACAAAGGAAAGTGTAATTTCCAGTGGAATCCAGGCGTCAGCTTGATCTGGAAGGGGAGTTTCTGCTTGAGTCAAGGGGCTGACTTCTCATTCCCTGCACTCAGCATTGCCTGTGGATCAGGGTGATGGGGAGCTGGGGAGGGTGGGGGACTCCCAGACACTCCTAGTTTTTTCAGTCTTTGGGGTAAAGCAGTCTAGTAGCCCAAGTGCAGTCATCTGAAGAGAGTCTCAGGTAGCATTGCTAGAAGCAAAGTATCCAGAGCAGATAAGGGAATAGGCAGTTATAACTTATCTTATATTTTAAGATTTACAAAGAATAAGCTTTTAGGAGCCAGGCACATATTGGAGGTGGATAGATGGATGATAGAGATGTAAAATTTAAAGCACTGATTTCTGACTTACCAACGTTTTGAGTTTTTTACTATTCCTAGTGTGAAGATAATTTTTCTGGATAATCCAATGGTTCACAGTAGGTTCTTTAGGCTATGTAAAGTCTGTTGTAAATGTAAAGTATTAACACACATGTGGCACAAAGCAGTCTTGTTAAGTTGGCATCTCTTCAACTCCTCTCATGTGAGCTCATCCCCACATGTAAGTGAGATAACCCTTTTTCCCAAGGAGTTGGCAGTTTACGACAATTAGATCAAAACCAATAAATGAGAACAACGTGCACTCATTAGTCAAAAATAGTAGTAGTGTTTGGCAGTGCTCAAATGTGCAACCTCCTTTGAGATTCATGGTCATTCCTTTAAAAGGAGACCAGGTTACAAGTTGTGTGACTTGCGTCTAGCAGCATTCAAAGCCACAGAAGCATATACAGAGGAGGAGATAATTGGATTTAACCAGAGTTGGAAGTTAGCCAAGTGAGTCAATGGAGGGGAAAAAAGGTTAAAGTAGTTAAATGTTTGCAAATAAATGATTATAGTGATTGGACCATGGAATCTAGTCTAAGTACCAAAAAAAAAAAAAAAAAATGGCAGTATTAATGAATTAGTTGGAGGTCTTGATGTGGTCAGGGAATTAGTGAAATGAGTCAAAGTTAATGGTCAAAAAGAAGGACATTTGAAATTGGGATTAAGCTGCTGACAAGGTCTTCCAACTGACAAGGTCAAGGATAAGACCTTGGGAGAAGATGGCTAGAGGAAAGATTACTGATGCTGGAGAGGTCAAAGAAATGAGAGACTAGGGTATTCAATAGATTATCAGTGGGTATTAGATTAATAGATTATTAAGTAGATGCTAAAATTTTCAAGAAAAACAACAGGAGTAGGAGGGAAAATTTTCAAAGCTCTTTAGCCTCTTAATCAAATAAAAACAAGGGGGAATAAAAACAAAGCAAACTCTGTAAGATGTCCTTAATTGATAAGCAATTAACTTCCACAAGAGTGTTTGTTCACTTTGATACCTAGAATTAGCCATAATGATTATCCAAGTAACAAAACCATTTTGCTTTTATTTACACTGAACATTTATATACACAAAGACATGTGTATCCATGGATACGTCCCTTAATAATTATTCAGTGTCCCCAAGGATTACTAATCAAAAACTTTAGGGTCATTGAAGAAAAAAATTTTTAATTTATGCAGAGGGTAATAAAAATGTTCTTCACATTTTATTATAAATCAAGAAAATACCCTGAATTGCAGTCATAGATGTGTCTTTATCCACTTTATTATTCTTGCGTAATTAGATGGCTATATCCTATCTTGTTCCCAGAGGGTCTTCTGGTCACCTTTATTCCAAATATAGTAGCTCTCTCAGAATAGGTGGTAAAGGATATTGGGTGAAAGATAAATTCACAGAAAAAGGCTAACCTGGACGTGGATTGAGCAGAGTGCATGTTCATTCAGCTGATGATGTAACCTCGTCTTACAATTACATATGTTCTCTAGTTATTTCTTATTTATCTTACACCTAACTAAGCAACTTTAGGAGAGAATTCATATGTTCTATTATTTTTTACAAAATATGATATATGTATTTGTTTGTTTCATCATATACTTTAACATATCTCAGTTAACTAGCTAGTTAATCAAAAACATTGAGTAGCCATGAAAGGGCAGTGGCACTCAGCAGAAGCTAGCAGGTTGAGGTGACTAAAGAATGGAGGATTTTAGATAGATACCTTTTTACTGAGAGGAAATAGGGTGATTGACAGAGCCCTGGGATAAGGGATACACATCTTAGACTAGACCCCCCCTTCCACCACTTTACTACAGGGATTGGGTGTTTTCAACTCAGTTTCCTCACTTATGAAACATTATCATATTTCTGTTATTATAATTTAAATAATTAGAGAAGAAAGTTTTAAAAAGACGATTAAATATATATCATAGTATTCTTATTTAAGCATAAGGACATAATTGCTCCAAGATAACCAGTGTACTCTAGAGGGTAACTCAAAGATGATAAAAACTGCTTTAAATTTGGGCTTCTCTTGTTTCTAAAAACACCAGAATATGCTTTTAGTTTCCAAAAAGACCTAGTGTGAAAATGTACCTATAAATCAGACATGAAATTAAGACTAAAGCTTTCTGACATCAGTGATTTCAGCAGAGGAGGCTGGAAACCAGTTACTGAGACTTCATGCTACTTAAGAATAAGGTTAGACTAAGAAATAGGATTTGCTCTAAAGCAAGTAACAGAGACAACTTCGCCAACAGGCAAAGTAGGCAATTGCCTTGGAAAGAAGGCAGGCTTGTTGCAAATTACCTCCCTTACCCAAGTAATGAATCACCTGGAATTCCTGAATTAAAGAGATATTCCTTTGGGCAAATAATTGAGTCTGGATTTTGAGATAGGATGGTTAAACAAAAAGTAATCTTCAGTCACAATTTTTAATGCAGATTAGTTTATTGGTTCACATCAACCTTTAAAGGGAGATGTGGAAAAAGGGTAGGAGAAATAGCCATTACTGGGGCCAGGAGGCAGGTGAGAAGAGGAAGAATATGGAGCAAGGGCAATCAAATCTGGGGGCACTTTCCCTCCTGTATTTCACTTCGTGAAGGCTCTGCAGTTAGCTGTCTGTATTATCCAATCTGTGGACTAAAGGGAATGAAAGGAGGAAGGCAGTAGGAAAGGTAGACAGAACAAGGAAAGAAAGTGGAGTTGGGAAGGGCTGATTTGGGAGAAATGAGGCTGCAGGTAGGCTAGACAAAGCTCACTGCTCAAGTGTGTAACCCTACAGGCTACATAACCTGCTTATTCCTCCAGCCTCATGGTGCCCTCTTCTTTCCTCACAGCCCTGGCCATGGCTCACTGCCTTTCTTTCCATTCTTAGGGTAGATCTATCTCTTTCCCATCCCGGTCTTCTTCACGTACACAGTTTCCTCTGTATGGATGCTCTGCCCTTCTAGCACCCACTCTTGCAGTCTCAGCTTCTCAGAGGCCTTCCCTGGACCCCCATTTTCAATCTGGCCTCTAGATTATATTTGCTGATTAGGGATTTTCCCATACAGTCCTTTCCACAGTTTGCAATTGTTCATGTATTTGAATGATCAGGTGTTTAATCTCTCTCTCCCTCCAGCTTAAGAGAAGCTCCATGAAGGCAGAGACCATATCAGTGTGTTTCATATTCTACCCACGAAGGCCTACCAGAGTCACTCTGTAAAATCTGTTGAATTAGATAAACCAATTGTTTGAGAAGTTTAGTAACAGCATGTTTGCTTTTGTTCTTTGGACTATGAACAGTCACAGAATGACTATGCTTATTACTGTCAAAATAGAAGCATTTGTGTACTGATAGGTTGGCAAACTCATCTGAAATGTATTATATCTGATTCACATGCTTAAACTGAAGAAATCTGAACAGGAAATTTGAATTGACGTAGAACTCACAGTGGCTTGGTATTTCAGGTTGGAATTGTACAGTATGGAGAAAACGTGACCCATGAGTTCAACCTCAATAAGTATTCTTCCACCGAAGAGGTACTTGTTGCAGCAAAGAAAATAGTCCAGAGAGGTGGCCGCCAGACTATGACAGCTCTTGGAATAGACACAGCAAGGTATATGGATAAAAAAATAAACTAAAGTAACTGCTCATGATTTAGCCTTTTGGTGTATCAAATGAAAGTTTAATATGACAATATTTAAAGCCATTTTGTTTAAAATGAGATTCAGAAGATTAGATAATGGTTACAAGATCAGATGTTTGTATAACACAATCTTACCATCCTTCCTATCCTTCTCTTATTACAAGGGTTTAATTGATAGAGAATCCATTTTAAAATATCACTGCATCTATAATTTCATGTTCTTGGGTACTAAGACAATATTAGTTAATATTTGTTTCATTTATTTTTTGTTTTCAGCTTCTAAGAGTCTCAATCTAAAAGAATGGATTAAAAATAGGTCTACCTCTACTCAATATATATTTATATTTTAGAATGTCCATGTATTTTCAGTACTTGATTTACTGTTATCGAAGCCACGAGATAAGAGGTATTAAGGCGCCAAATTAAATACTGTCTATTTGAAATCATTTTTAGTGCAAAGTTTGAAATAAATGGAAAGGATCTTATCATTTGTAATCCTCTCTTTCTCCTTTTTTACTTTCTTTAGATTCCCTCCAATTTACAACCCTTCTTTTCTTCCATCTGCAGTTTTCTTTATGGTGAACACATAACTCAGTCTGTGGTTGAATTTCATTTTATAAGAACAAACGGAATTGTCCTCTCTTACAAATGTAGAACACTTTATTTCCTGTATGTTCTCTTATCTCATTCATTAAACTAGCAAACTTCTGAACAAATTCAAAACAATACAAAAATCACAGGAAATGTAATAAGTAGTCTGATTAATGTTAAGAATCCTTCTGTTAAATGTCTTCAACTTCTGAACTCTCGCTTCAGGTGGAAAGCTAATTATCCATGCTCTCACTTCATCTGCCTGCTAAGATGACTATTTTAAGGAGGTTAAAAAAGTTAATAATGATCCTGCAAAGAATGGGTTGGATATTCAAAATTTTAAAATTTCATGTGCAGCTTTTGCCTCATGAATGTTAGAAAATCATCTGGCTCTAGTTATATGGGGCCCAAGAGAAAATAACCACAAACAGATGGAGGTAATTTGACATTTACCTACCTATTGCATCACCTATTGAATCACCAATTTGTATACACAAAGAGTGCACGTTTAGGTGTACTGAATGCACCCCCATTCGATAATCGATTAAATGTGAGTGTGCATTTGAAGTAAGTCAAAATGTTCTTTGAAACCTCTGAGCCTGAAGGGAGCTGTATGTTTTCCAAAGGCAACCATTTAAGAATGAATATTCATCTCTGAAAACTAACTGAAGAAATATTCTGGCTGCTTTTGCTTCTGCATAAATAGTGCTCTAAATGCCATGTCCCTATATGTTTTTTGCCTCTGTGTTTCACAAAGGGTATAGCTGTGGGACACAGAGTCTATTGAATTTTGATTATACGTTAAAATTCTGTAGTGATAGTACCAAGTATTTTTCTCCTACATTAATTACCTTTTCATGTTTAAGCACATTTTAATTGTTTTTTATTCCTTTCAGGCAGAAGTTGCAAACAATATTTTTAATATTTTTAGAATTCTTTACCTTCATTTTCAGTAAATCCCAGTTCAAAATTTTTTCATGTGTGTGTTCCCTTCTTCCTATCCCAAATTTTTACTTTTGTCAATAAACTTACAGTATCTAATCATAAGGTCTGGATTCTCCTGTCTCGAAGAAAGGGACACTCTTGGTATATTTCAATTTTTTAAAGCATGCAGGAAAGTCAATGCTTAGTGCCAAGAAAGGACACTGGATACTGGTACTTTGAGGACAAGGACAATTTTTTAAGGAATGTAGTTGAAACAGAAAAGGTGTACTCAGAAGTTTTGTCAATGTCTAATCTTCCATTACATAAAGCCAGCCCTGATTTTAGAACAGTCACATTTTATTTATGAAAGGCCTTTTGATCATCTCCTTCAGCTGATGTTCATTCAATTCAGTTGTAACCTTGATATTTAAGAGAATTAGGAAGTTTTAGCGATCTAAGGAATTTGAATTTCAAAAGTGATTGAATCTCATATGATATTCGCATACAAAGATCTGTTAAAGACTAACATGTGGCTGGGCACGGTGGCTCACGCTTGTAATCCCAGCACTTTGGGAGGCCGAGGCGGGCGAAACACGAGGTCAGGAGATCGAGACCACGGTGAAACCCCGTCTCTACTAAAAATATATATAAAAAAAAATTAGCCAGGCGTGGTGGCGGGCGCCTGTAGTCCCAGCTACTCGGAGAGGCTGAGGCAGGAGAATGGCGTGAACCCGGGAGGCGGAGCTTGCAGTGAGCCGAGATTGCGCCACTGCACTCCAGCCTGGGCGACAGAGTGAGACTCTGTCTCAAAAAAAAAAACAAAAAACAAAAAACAAAAAAAAAAACAGACTAACATGTAGCATCTGTTTTCACCTTTGTTTGTATACTTTAAAAAGTCAGAAAATAGGCTGGGTGCAGTGGCTTATGCCTATAATCCCAGCACTCTGGGAGGCTGAGGCGGCTGGATCACCTGAGGTCAGGAGTTCGAGAGCAGCCTGGCCAACATGGTGAAACCCCGTCTCTACTAAAAATACAAAAAAAAAAAATTAGCCGGGCGTGGTGGTGGGCGCCTGTAATCCCAGCTACTCAGGAGGCTGAGGCAGGAGAAGCGCCTGAACCCAGGAGGCGGAGGTTGCAGTGAGCCGAGATCGCGCCACTGCACTCCAGCCTGGGCAACAAGAGCGAAACTCTGCCTTAAAAAAAAAAAAAAAAAAAAAAAGCCAGAAAATCTACTTGTATAGTATGTTAAAAATTCTTCATGATGTTTGTTAAAGATTGTAAGGAAGACATCACTCAAGAGGAACCTTTACAATGAAGGTATTGCAGTAGGGAAGAGAGATGGGGCTCAGCTTTGACTACAGTGAGGACAAGGGGACATTTAGAGTCAAGGAGCAGGGCAGGGATTGGCAGTAACATCAAGGCTAGGGGGATTCTTGCCAGACTGGCTCAACAGGATTCTTGCTGAAGGCAGACAAATAGTAGGAAAAATAAACTGTTTTTCTCTTTCTATACACCAAACACTTGACATGTCACTTCTGATGCCAGATGTGTGGGATTTTTCCCACATCGACCAGTTACCTGACATCAGCTGGGTGTTTTAGAATTCAATTCAGTTCTGATACCAACTAGAGTTTGTGCAAATCTCCTACAGATTAAGGGCTCAGTCCTTCAAGAATCTCTTCCAATTTAGAGCTAGTAGGTTTCCAGGTACCCACAATTTGTCCAGCGTGGCTACAAATTAGACCCCCTACTTGGGTTTGATTGTATGCTAGAGTGGATCACAGAACTCACTAAAGCATCTTACTTACTATTATTAGTTTATTATAAAAGGATACAACTCAGGAACAGCAAGAGATACGTAGAGCAAGCTATGAGGGAAAGTGGTCAGAGCTGCCATTCCCTCTCATAGTGTACCTCCTTCCACCTGTTCAGCAACCTGGAAACTTTCTGAACCCCGTAGTTCAGAAAGTTTTACAGAGGCTTTATCACAGGCATGATTGATTTTTTTTTTTTTTTTTTTTTTTTTGAGACGGTGTCTCGCTCTGTCGCCCAGGCTGGAGCGCAGTGGTGCAATCTCAGCTCACTGCAGGCTCCGCCCCCCAGGGTTCACACCATTCTCCTGCCTCAGCCTCCCACGTAGCTGGGACTACAGGCGCCCACCACCTCGCCCGGCTAATTTTTTGCATTTTTAGTAGAGACGGGGTTTCACCGTGTTAGCCAGGATGGTCTCAATCTCCTGACCTCATGATCTGCCCACCTCCGCCTCCCAAAGTGCTGGGATCACAGGCTTGAGCCACCGCACCCGGCGTATCACAGGCATGATTGATTATTAACTGAGTCTCTAGCCCCTCACTCCTTCCTGGAGAATGAGAGCTGGGGCTGAACCTTTCAAGCTTCTGATCATGGCCTGGTCCTTCTAGTGATCAGCTCCTGTTTAGGAGCCCACCAAGAGTTACTTCATTAGAACAAAAGATACTCCTATCACCCAGGAAATTCAACAGATTAGAATATCTATGTCAGAAACCCAGGTTAAAGACCATGTATTAGAATAAAAGATGCACCTCGCACCAGTGTTGCTCAGGAAGTTACAAGAGTTTTAGGAGTTCTGCACCAGAAACCAGAGGCAGAGACCAAATATATATTTATTACTTGTTAAAGGAAAATTTTAGACAAATTAAATTTGACAGAGTTTATTTGAGCAAAGAATGATTCATGAATCAGGCAGCAGTCAGAACCATAAGAGGTTCGGAAAGATCCATTTTAGCAGTGTGAGCAATGGGCTTTTATGGGCTGAACACAAAATCAAATTAAATAAATAACTTGATTGGCTATAGCTAGGCATTTGCCTTATTTGGGTATGATCTGGTGGAAAGTTAGAGGTTACTTGCCAGGTTCTGATTGGTAAAGTCTCTAGTTAGAAATTAGTTGGCAGTTTCTAATTGGTAGTGTTTAAGTTTTGTTTTACTGTTTACGTTGAATTGGATTTTGGTTTGCTTACATAGGAACATAAGGCACTGGAGCTGTCTCAGCCTAATTGCCTATAAATTCAATTCTTTTAAAAGATAGTATCACAGAACAGCGTAATAAGATTTAGAGGGTGGGGAATGAGGAATTTGATCAGATACCAAGGATGAGGGATTTCCGCTAAATTGATTAAGTCAGATTCTTGCTTAAACTGGACTAAGTGGGTAAAGAACACAGCCCAGGGTCAGAGCCCAGTCTAGAAGAAGACATAAAGGAGCCTGACTCAGTTTTGGTCAAGGAGAGGGTCTTTGTCAAGTATAGAGGGCAGAGAGACTCAAAGAAAGTAAAAAATTAGTACAACTATATCCTGTATATCCACCACTCAGAACTGACAGTTGTCAACATCTCGTCATTTTTTTTTTTTTTTTTTTGAGACGGAGTCTCGCTCTGTCGCCCGGGCTGGAGTGCAGTGGCGCAATCTCGGCTCACTGCAAGCTCCGCCTCCCAGGTTCTTGTCATTCTCCTGCCTCAGCCTCTCCGCGTAGCTGGGACTACAGGCGCCCACCACCATGCCCGGCTAATTTTTGTATTTTTTTTTTAGTAGAGACGGGGTTTCACCATGGTCTCGATCTCCTGACCTCGTGATCCACCCGCCTCGGCCTCCCAAAGTGCTGGGATTACAAGCGTGAGCCACCGCGCCTGGCCAATCTTGTCATATTTGCTTTAAGTCCTTTGAAAGAAAAGTAATCATATAGAATCCTTTTGCCCATTTTACCAGAATCCTCTCTTCCTGCTTAAAGATATCAATTATGATATATTTAGTGTGTATCTGTTGTGCAAACTCTTTGGAATGTTAGCTTAAGACAGGCGTTTCCTTGGCAAATCTATCCCAAATGGCAGCTGTTTGTTTGTACAACCAAATATCTAAATGGACCATTCAGTACAATGATCGCTGTACTTTGTACCAAAATCCTAGAAATATATGAAGTCCTTCCATTACTTTAGTACTAAATAAAATATACTCATCTCTTCCAAGACTCCAGAGAGAAAAGTTTTGAGTAAAAGGAAATAAAGGGGGAGGGGAGAAGTGTGTGTATATATTTAGATAGAATACATAAAAAACAAAAATTTTCCATTTCCCTGTCTTCTGTTTCTTTCCATAAATGCTGTTTAATTAAATTGAAATTCGGTTATTTTTTGTTTTGTTTTCAAGACGGAGTCTTGCCCTGTTGCCCAGGCTGGAGTGCAGTGGCGCAATCTCGGCTCACTGCAAGCTCCGCCTCCCGGGTTCACGCCATTCTCCTGCCTCAGCCTCCCGAGTAGCTGGGACTACAGGCGCCCGCCACCACGCCCAGCTAATTTTTTGTATTTTTAGTAGAGATGGGGTTTCACCTTGTTAGCCAGAATAGTCTCGATCTCCTGACCTTGTGATCTGTCCGCCTCGGCCTCCCTGAAATTCAGGGTTATTTTTGCAGTTAGGTTATAGCATTTTCCCCTCCTCTCCATTGCCATCTTCTCCCACCCTGCTCTCAGCAGCCTGTGTCCTAACACATAGTTCAGGCCAAATGTTTTGTAACTCCTTCAACCACTTTTTGCCCACTAAAACCCAACTGACTACTCCATGGACTCAGACCATCACCATCTGCAGTCTATTACTCCCATGTGAAAGGCTGCAGATGTCCCTATCCCCAGGACACTCTCAAGCACTCACAGCCCCACTAATACTCTGTTCTCTCTCATCTCTCCTCCCCAGATTAGAGGATTTTCAAGCCATTCTACAAATGTCAGAGTAGCTGTGGGGGAAGCGAAGTCTCAAGCAAAAGTTTCTGCTAGACGCAGAAGAAAAGAGGCCTGTTAAATGAGAGAAGGGGTGTTTACAGAGAAAGGAGCAGCTGGGGGAGTGTTTACAGATCTGGCCTTCTCTGACCCTGATGTATGCCTCAGTCACACCCTCCCTTTGAAATTTACAAAGAATAAAATACTGCTGCCTTTTTATATATAGGATGTGTGGTGATTAGCAAAATGGAGACCTCTCCATCATCTGAAATAAATCTAAAACTATTACAAACAAGGCTCATCATGCCTTCCAGCTTGAATGATGGGCATTGATGCTAATTTTGGAGGGAAGCACCAGGCTACCTAGAGTAGTCAGTGTTTTTGTTTAGTTTTTTACTTTGTCTATTGTAAAGTGGTGTCTTATCAACCTCTCTTTTGTTTGTGATTACTTCAGAAAGGAGGCATTCACGGAAGCCCGGGGTGCCCGAAGAGGAGTTAAAAAAGTCATGGTTATTGTGACGGATGGAGAGTCTCATGATAACCATCAACTGAAGAAGGTCATCCAAGACTGTGAAGATGAAAACATTCAACGGTTTTCCATAGCTGTAAGTGTGCTGCTAGAGATGTTTTCAAACTCTTGGGTGTAGAGAAGAGCTGTGTGCATATTGGGTAATTTTATGAAAGTCACACAAACCAGGCTGGAAAAGAGAAAGGTCTTCATTTGAAGGTAAGCCCTGTGAGGACAGACTTGGATCTTGCTCCCTCTGGGTCCTTAGTACCCAGCACAATGCCAGGCCACACAGACACTCAACAAACAATCATTGAAATGAAGGAAGGAAGGAAAAAATAAGGAAAGATGAAAAGAGGAAGAAGGAAGCAAAAACATAAGAAGGAAGGAAGGGTGAGAAAAAGAGGACTGAAAAAAACAAGAGAAAAAGAAGAGGAGGAAAGGAGGGGAAGAGGGTGGGAAGGTGGGAAAAATGCCTTTGCCTTTAAATAAGAGAGAGAATTTGTTTGATATAACAAGAGCAGTGGCCATTGGGCTTCCCTTCCCCATCTGAGCAATTTTCGACTATCTTTTTCATTAATTATCTTCCCCCATCACTTAACTAAAGTGGGGGAAAGTGCCAGTTGTCTCTGTTTAAATATTAACAACTTCTGACGTTTGACACTTGCTTTTCAGCGAAGTAGACGGGAATTGAATTTTTGTTTTCTGATGCAATTTATAAGCTCCTGGTATAGACCTTTCTACCTAAAATGTAGACATTCTAGTGGGGAACAAGTTCTGAAATAAAAAGTTACTTCAGAGCTAGCTCTAGTTTTCTTTAACAGTGTACTTCTTCAAAGCAGCTTGAAGTTCTTCCCAGACGTTAGTGCATTACTCCTGTAACCTCATTATTCCTGTAACTTCATGGAGCAGCAGGTAAGGAAGCTGAGAAATAGGCAAGGGCACCCAGTGACTTGGGGGGTGCCAGAGGACAGGGGCAGAGTTGGCTTAAAGTCCTCTGATGAGACATGTGGTATTTCCTCTGGGACAGTCACTGATACTCCCCAGGGAAAAGGATGAGGGCCTTACTGAAGCAAAAGAAAAGAATCGAGAATAAATCCACCACTGCCTTCTCTCTAGTAAGGAACATTCAAAAGCCACTGCACTGCCTGCAAGACTCACTTTCTCGCATTAACATTGAGTGTACATTATAGTATTTCAGTTGTTGCTCTAAACTACTATCCGTTTTTTGTTTTTGTTTTTGTTTTTGTTTTTTTTTAATGGAGTCTTGCTCTGCCTCCCAGGCTGAAGTGAAGTGGCATGATCTCGGCTCACTGCAACCTCCACCTCCCGGGATCAAGCAATTCTCCTGCCTCAGCCTCCCAAGTAGCTGGGGCTACAGGCGCACACCAGCACACTTGGCTAATTTTTATATTTTTGGTAGAGATGGGGTTTCACCATATTGGTCGGGCTGGTCTTGAACTACTGACCTCAGGGGATCCACCTGCCTTGACCTCCCAAAGTGCTGGGATTACAGGTGTGAGCCACCGTGCCCAGCCCACTATCTATTTAATGATACAAATAAACAAGTCTTTCATAGATCATAAACAGCAACACTTTAAACAGTAATTTTAGTTCTTTTCTAACTTTCTATAAGTGAAAAATCTGTATCCTTCTTAATCAAAATGTCAGTTTTTTAATCTACCGTTCTAAATCTGACTTTAAAAAACTACAGGTAGATGTGCAGTGGGGGTGAGCTACTCAGGTGGGTAGGGGGAGCCTCGGACCTGGAGGAGAGGGGTGGGGGCAGCCCTCAAGCCCATTGCCCTTGTGCCCACTATCTTCCTAGGCCACAGTGCAGAACCGTGGTCAGAAGGGTGCTTGAGGTCTGTTTTGTAACAGGACTTTGAAGGCAGCACCATGGAGCTCTTCGTTTTTAATGATGCCAGACAAGGCTATTATTGGAAAAAGAAATGTGAAGCCAAAAAATTCCTGTACCTTCATGGTCACTGGAGGCCAAGACTCTCCTTCTTCTTAGAGGATTTGGATAGTCTAAAAAAAAAAAACAAAAAACAAAAAACAAAAACCAAGCAATAGCAAAAGGCTCAGTGTCTTTCCTTTATTTTTTGGATTCCAGGAGCATAGCCTTGAATTAATCCTGATCCTTGCTTCGTTCAGGCCAAAATGTAATCATTTGTTGAAACAAACTTTATTTGTTTCTCTGTTTAGAACTATATCTGTGTATTTATTTTAATAATATTATAAGCATCCGTGGATCTACCACCCAAATCGACAGCTAGCCCTCTTTTTTGATAACTACATCTGAGCACATTTACCACCTGCCTTCCTCCACCTGGTTAATCATCAGTCCACTTTCTACATTCCTCAACCCTTGCTCTACTTTTCAAAATAATATGTAGGCACCCATACATATCCAAAAAAATAAATTTTAAGAATATTTCATTGTTTTTAACATTTTAAAAAGAGTGTAATGCTGTATATAATATTTTGGAACTTTTAAAACTTAATACTATATTAAGATTCATCCATATTGTTGCATATCCATATAGTTCATTCTGTTTTTAAAAATTCAAATGATATTTACAGTACAGTGAAATGCAAGGTTTCAGTGGGCAAAGTGTGCATGAAGTGAACAATTTGGTGAGTTTTGACAATTGTGTGCACCCACATAAGACTTAATCAAGATATAGAGCAATTTCATCACTCCCAGAAAGTTTCCTGTGCTTTCTTTTTTAAAATGTATTTTTAACTTTTATGGATACACGATAGCTGTACATATTTACCTGGTACATGTGATATTTTGATACAGGCATACAGTGGGTAATGATTAAATCTGGGCAATTGGAATATCCATCACCTCAGACACATCATTTCTTTGTGTTGGGAATATTCCAAGTCTTCTCCTCTAGCTATTTTAAAATATACAATATGTTTACTGTAGTTGTCCTATAGTGCTACTGAACACTAGCTCTTATTCCTTCCATCTAATTATAGTTTTAAATCCATTAACTAACCCCTCTTCATCCCTGCTCTTCCCCACTACTCTTTCCAGCCTTTGATAACCACCATTCTATTCACTACATCTATGAGATCCACATTTTCAGCTCCCACATTTGAGGGAGAACGTAGTGATATTTGTCCTTCAGTGCTTGGCTTATTTCATTTAATGTAATGTTCTTCAGTTCCATCCATGTTGCTGCAAATTACAAAGTTTTGTTCTTTTTAATGGATAAATAATATTCTGTTGTGAAGATATACCATGTTTTTTTAAATCCATTCATCCATTGATCCATACTTAAGGTTAATTCTATATTTTGTCTATTGTAAACAGTGCTGCAATAAACAGGGGAGTGCAGATATTTCTTCAATATACTGATTTCCTTTCTTTGGGATATATACCCAGCATGTTTTTTTTCTTTTTTTTTTTCATTTTAAATACACACCCCCTGTAGTAACCACTGATGTGACATACCACCATAGCTCACTTAGATTGCCAATTCTTGAATTTCAAATAAATAAAACTGTATAGTATGTACTGTGTGTTTAGCTTTTCACTCAACATAATTATTGCTTGTGATATTTTGTGTACTGGGGGTTCATTTTTTGTTATTGTTATCTATTTTATAGACCACAATTTGTACTCTACTGTTTATAGACATTTTGCTTGTGTCCAGTTTGAGTTATTTTTATAAATGTATCATAAACACTAAAAAAAAATAAAATAAAAACCAAAGTGATAATCTTCAGGTAACACTTGCAACTACAAGTGTTAGGGTAAAAACTAATTTTTTTATTTATTATAAAAGTGATTTTTTATTATAAAGTTTTCAAAAAATATATTGAAGCAAATATAAGCAAACACCTAGTGTCCTAATATACAGAAATAAAAATAATAAATTATGATACACATTTTTTCACATTTTTTATGCCCATGTACTTATGTGATTTAAAAAATAGAATTAGGTCATATGTACATATTGGGGATTTTTAAACTTTTTTGCATGTTAAATTTTACATATTGTTTTAAAAATGTTTTCATTATCTTGAACATTTTTATATTAAAAAGTAAGTTTTAACATAAGAAATTTTTACATTAAAAACTAATTTTTTTAGGCAGAAAAAGTACAAACCTTAACAAAGATGATTAGTTGGACTTCATCAAAATGTAAAACTCTACTCTTCAGATGACACTGTTGAGAATATGAAAAGACAATCTACAGACGGGAAGAAAACATCTGCAAAACACATAAAGGACTTGCATCCAGACTATATACAGAACTCTTACAACACATTTAAGGGAAAATAGACAGCTCATTTTCTTTTAATGGGAAAAAGATTTGAACAGACACTAACTACACCGAAGAAGAAATACTATCGCAAATTAAGTGTATGAAAGAGTCTCAACATCATTAGTCATTAGAGAAATGCAAATTAAATAAGACACCACTATACACCAACACAATTGCTAAAACTAACAAGTGAACAAAAAAAAAAAACTGACAATAACCAGTATTGACAAGCATGCAAAGCAGCTGGGTCTCTTAGACATTTACTGTGGAAAGCAGTTTGGCAGTTTCTTATAAAGTTAATCATTCACTTATCGTATGACGCAGCACTTTCACTCCTAGTTCTTTACTCAAGAGAAAAGAAAATATATGTCTATTACAAAGACCTACATGTGAATATTTACAGCAGCATTATTCGTAATATCTTGAAGCTGCAAACAACTCAAATGTTCTCATTAAATGAATTGCGGCGCATCCATACAATGGAATTCTACTTTGCAATAGAAAGGACCCAACTACTGCTACATGCAGCAACACGGATGACTCTGAAAAGCATTGTACAAAGTCACAGAAGCCAGACACAAATGGCTACATACTGTATGATTCCTTAAATCTGACATTCTGGAAAAATCAAAGCTATAAGGACAGACAATTGATCGGTGGTTTCCAGGGGTAGGCGAGGGGAGGAAGGGATTGACTATAGGGGCAGGAGGGAACTTTTTGGGGTGATGGAAATATTCTACACCTTGATGTGGCAGTAACATAACTATATTGGTTTGTCACACTCATAGAATTGTACATCTAAAAAGGGTGAATTTTACTGCATATAATTTATTGCAATAAACCTTACCTTAAAAAAAACTAAATGTTTGAGAAAACCTGCTTGGACATCTAAATAATTATAGTTAACTATCATATGTAACTCCTGCTTCTCTCTCCTCTCTATAAAAAAGAATGCCCCTGTCTCCAACATTTGGTTTCAAACAAGAATATCTCAATTGTTTATTTTCTAGATTGCCAATTTAGATTACCACTTAGTCCAGTATGTGTTTAAAATATATATGTGCTGGACTGTGCTTTGGTAATAGTTTCAGGAAGAATTGCTCATTCAAAAGCAGGCAACTCACTTGCTGATTGCCTTTGCCAGCAGATAATGACATCACTAGCTGGAATAATATCAAAGACATTCAGAAACTATGAATATAACATTACTTTTGAACTGTCAGATTTTAAAAATACAGCTGTTAGTAACAGGGACACAGAGTACAAGAGGAGAAATTTTCACACACATTCAAAATTGCCCTTTATATTTTTCTACACCAATTGCGGTGTTTATATAACAGTTAATATTAGGGAGTCTGCAAATTTTGAAAATCACTCTTCCATAAATATGAAAGTACATAAAAATTCCATTATGCTAAGGTACTCTACACTGTTGTTTACTGACAAAATGCTTGAGATCCTTTATTTAACACATAGAATTTAAAATATATTCTTGCTGTTTCTGTTGTGTCTTAGATTCTTGGCAGCTATAACCGAGGAAATTTAAGCACTGAAAAATTTGTGGAGGAAATAAAATCAATTGCAAGCGAACCCACTGAAAAGCATTTCTTCAACGTCTCTGATGAATTGGCTCTAGTCACCATTGTTAAAACTCTGGGAGAAAGAATATTTGCCCTGGAAGGTATGTCTATTTATCTTATTGCTGCATGTTCTCTCTGCAATTCAAAATCAGTATAATGGGATTTTTGTATTTATTCCTAATACATCAGTAATACTTTTTTTTTACTGTGTACAATATCTAGCATGGAACAATGCTCTTTTATATAAATCTGTCATTGAGACGGCTGTTTCTCACAACACTGTGTCTGCTAGAGGCTCTCTTTGTAAGGGCATGGTAGGGCAGTGCTGATGGGACAGCCGATGAAGACAATGGTCAATGTAGATGTGCCAGGACGAAAATGTTTCCATGTGCTTTATTCCTTTTCTGTAATATAGATTTGGAAAATGAGGGTACTACCTCTGGTTTGGGATTTTATTTTTAATTTGTTTCTTCATTTCATATTGAGCTACTACAAGAGTGCTCTTATGCAATAACTTCTTTGTTCATTTATTTTCTCTGTGTTTTGCTCCTTGCCCATTTTAAAGGTCTTCATGGAACTTTGCCTTAAAATCCATGGCAATGAAACATTGGTTCACTGTATTTGTCTAAATCATGTTACTTCTTTGCAGATTTTTCCTTGGGTTTTCAGTGGTGACTGGCTGTTGAGGATAACGAGTTATGGCATTCCCTATTCTGCCTTAGGTAGAGGATGTCAAGTAGCTAATTACTTTGGAACTAGATCTTTCCTAAAAAAAAAAAAAAAAAAAAAAAGTCTTCAGAATTGTTATGCCAGGCAAACTGGCAAAGCTTCTTTCTTCACATTCTTTGATGATCTCTAGTCTCAGGGAACATGCACCTTTTCTCCAACTAGGGAGAGAAACCACCAGAGAATTCTCTTCCCCTTAGGCTACCTCCAAATCCAGGTGACCCTGTCCTTGTGAGGACACACTAAAAGACTGTTGTTTCTATATCTTAAAAATAGAAATTTAAGAGCACCTTCTTAGTTTCCCTGATATGATTGATAATAGGAAACAGAAAGACAAAATGAGAATGAGACATAACTGAAAAAAAGTAGACCATTTTGATTGAGCATCAAGGGGCTGGGAAAATGCAGAAAAATTAGACTATGAAAATGTATAGAAAGGAAAGAAAATTATTTAGAGTTATGGCTTTCAAACTTTTTTTGAGTGTGACTCACGATAATAACTACATTTTGCTTTTTGACCCAGTGCACATAAATATATACATATAAAAATAAGGCAAGGTTTCACAAGATAATTCTTATATGTGATGCACTGTGATGGCTTCTCATCAATTCCATTCTACCCTAATCTCTTTCAATGAAAAAAAATGCTGGCTATACTCAGTCTGTTGATTTCATGACTGGGTCACAATCCGTACTTAGAACATTTGATTTAGAGGTGATAGGAATCTACAGCCCAGTCAGACTGAATTTCTCTGCCTCCCTTTTCCCCTGGCCTCTTTCGCCTGTGCCTTTAGAAACAGAACACTCTAATTATTTATGAGTCTGGAGTCCCAGCTGCTTCTGAAGAACTCAGCTGTCTTGTGCTCCGTGTACAAGTCATTTTTAAGTGGCTTTGGTCTCTCAACAGCTATCCCAGTGTCATTTACCGATAAACCAGATTATGAGCTTGGCTGGCCTTAAGAAAATACATAAGGTCTTCCAACTAATTGTGTACTTTTAATTTTTAATAACATGGGCTAAGATATGATAGAAACAATCTGTAAAAGTAATTTAAAAGAAAAGTTACATAGTTACATTTGATAGTTCAACAGAATACAGTGTCATTTCTAAATCTCCTCTTAAGTAAGCAAGTAACCTAAGACTGGCAGAAATGAAGCCCACTTCAGCTGGGGGAGGGGGAGATCAATTGCCTGAAATGACATTTCAAATTGTTTCTAACCTAACTACACCATGGATTAAAGGTGACATGATGAAGAGCCCAAACACCCCAAGAAGTCTCTATATTTAAATATGACATCATTTTATAAGGAACTTTACAGATTACAAATGTCTTCTATATCATCTTTGTTGCTACACTACACCAAAAGCAGTGTTTCTACTAGACTATTTCTTATTTTTTTCATGAGCTGTTGAAAAAGGCTTTATTTCTTTGTTGCTCGGGAAATCTCCATTTCCTGTCAACATGTATCTTAAGATGACAAATAGCTGTGATTATGAAATTTCTGCTTGCCAAGGACAGTGCCATCTATTGAGGCAAGTATGCCAAGGACTTGCTTAGTACATCAGAAAATGATCTACTGTCTCCATTTCCCGTTGAGCACTGGGAGAAAATGCCAGCATTTCTAACCAGAGGCTGCACGGTGTTTAGAGTGGCGGGCCCAAACACCCATGAACAGTCCAGGGAGTAGTTTGAAGCAAGAAGCCCAGGAGAGTATAGTGGTCTATTACCATGATGCCACTGCAGCAGGAAGAACATCACATAGCTTCCTTCTGTCTGTTCTCAGCTGAAGGCAGACTAGCGGCAGGGCAGGTGCTGGAAATAATGCAGGTTTCCGTTGCTGCATTCTTATTGATGGTGCAGATAAGTGAGAAAACACCTGAAAGCATTGTGGACTGAAAATACATGTTTAAATTAAAGTTAAAGTGCATCTCAGTCATTTAAATTACAGGGCAATTCGCACAAGAGATTAAAATGATGTATTTGAAGTCTTGATTGCCCCATTTAATCTAGTCCTACAAAGGTAATTACTGATGTATTTGTTCGCAATTTTATCCATGTAAATAACTAACAAATAGTTACCTTCACAAATTTGATTATTCTCTTGCCTCAACAAAAGGGCAGACTGACTTTCTTAAGTGCTATTTTTAACTTATCTGCAAGGCCAAATAAATCAGTAACCCCTAGTGCAAGCAAATAAATCAACATTCCATCAATTCCCTCAGGAAATTGTGGCTTTGGGTTTGTGAATATTTTGAGAATAATTTGAGAGTAGCAGACTGCCATGGAATGCTCTGAATTATCTCTGCATTTCAGTAAAGAGCTTCAAAATGGGTACAGGATCTTTTAAAAATATATGATTGAATGGCATGTGGGCAGTCCTATCACAAAGACCCCTCCTGATCTGTGAGTGATACTTACCACCAGTAATTAGAGCAAATAAATGCATACTAAAATACCTAAACCCTTTATCACACGATGAAATTCTGACAGGATCTATGGCCTGAATATGGGTGGGACTGATGGAGTTGAGAAACCTCTTTAAATATGTGAATGAAATTTTTTTCAGTCCCATAACATATTAAGGGAGTTTAGCCTAAGGGCTCAGCAGGGTTCCCAAGGCATGAATTTGGACAGGAATTTCCTACTGTAGTACATCCAACTTGAACCATGTGGACCCAAAGCACCACAGGATCTACAACATACTACAGTATAAGAATGGAGATTTCTCAACCCCTCTGGCAAGGACAGGGCTGCTAATAAGCAAGAATTTGAGACATGAGCCCTTTGACTGTCTTTCTCTGTCTTCTACCCAGGCCTACCTAGAAATTTTGGGTTGAGAAATGTATGGCTGAAAATGCCCTAAGATGTTTGAAGTTCTGGTTGGTAAGACCACAAGCTCTACCAGTTATCTGTATTCTGCAAGTCAGTAGTGCATGAAAAGGCATTGTTACTTATTTACAGTGATATTTTCCCATGTTATAGCTACAGCTGACCAGTCAGCAGCTTCATTTGAAATGGAAATGTCTCAGACTGGCTTCAGTGCTCATTATTCACAGGTATGTTGACCAGTTGGTGAAAAATGAACTATATGTTTGCAAGACTTCCCTTCCCAAAACCAACATCTAGCCATCAGTAAGTAAGTGTAACGTGCAGTTCATAGTTTAAACAATTATGCAGGCTATGATGATGTTTTCTAATTCAAATAGGAAAATGTCATTTCACAAGCTTCTTATTAGGAAAGTATGTTCTCTCACACAGTTCACTACATTGTACTAATAGTTGTGAATCAGACAGTGTGAGCCGTGCCTTGTAATTATGTATCTGTCTAAATGAAATAATTTAACATATTTACTACAGATGTGGAATATTTTTCCACAGTGTCAAGGAATTCAAGGGTCTTATTAGAATTCCATGTTCAAGACCTAGGATGCTGGGCACCCAGAATAAAGCAGAGAGGCAAGATTATAAAATATATCATTTGTAGTTAATGAAAGAAAAGGCATAATGATCCTTGCAATAGAATATTGACATTTCCATGTGCAATTTTACTGTACAACTTGGGCAAGTTATTTGTGCCTCGATTTCCTTTTCTGTAAAACAGGTATGGTAGCAATAGCATCTAGCCCATAGAGTTATCATGAGGATTATATGAGCTAATAAATGTGAAGCACTTTGAACAGTATACCTATACACATTGTTAATGGCGTTTAAGTATCTCCCCTTATTATTTTTATTAAATATTATTATCTTATTTATTTGCATGTGAGGACTGGGTCATGCTTGGAGCAGTAGGAGCCTATGATTGGAATGGAACAGTTGTCATGCAGAAGGCTAGTCAAATCATAATCCCACGAAACACAACCTTTAATGTTGAGTCTACCAAAAAGAATGAACCGCTTGCTTCTTATTTAGGTAAGGTTTGGATATAATTATAAAAGAGTTGTTTTACTTTTCCATTTTTTACCTTTAGCATTATTTGCTTATGTTTCTATAGGCTTGCAACCATATAGCAAGATTATTTCAACAAGTTGGGTATTTTCCAGAACTCATGCAATGTTTCAGGACTCTGAGCAGCTTTAGTTAGTCAAAATGACATACATGGGAGTCATTTTTTGTTAGTAGGGCTGTCTAATGCAGGGAATGGTTTAGGATGATATGTGCCCTTTCTGGTATGTTCAGTCTCTCTGTGTCTGGTATCAACTTTAACTTCAAGAAGAACTTTGAACCTGATGGACAAGAAATGAGAGTAGAAAAGGAAACCTCAACTTCTCCTATATCCTGAAAACCAAACTCTCATGTTGTCTTAAATGTCTTCTATCATTAATTTCCCTCTATGGGTCCTAATTTTGGAAAAGAAAAATGTATTTTGTCATGTAACTTCTTCTTTAATAGCTCCATTCACAATCAGACAAATATTCAACTTAAACCCAGTGATGTAACGTGATCTTGTTTCCCAGTGTCTTGCCAGAAATGAGGAGTTACATGTCTGGTACCACTTTATTTGGGATCTATACCAAGCGAAGCAACACCCGGGGGATGCCAGGGAACTCTCCCCTCACTGAAAGAAGATATTCGCCAACAGTTGGGAGGACCTAAAATAAAAAGGACCATCAGGATATGGCTTCCCAGCTCTTACTCACTCAACAAATATTTGGGGGGTCCTCTTTTGCCCCAGGCATTGATCTTAGTGCTGGGGATACAGTGATAAAGAAAACGCATACCTTGGCCTGGAAGCATTCACAGCTTCACGTGTTAGCCTTCCTCTCCGGGATCTTTCTGTCCCAGAGGCAAGTCTTTTTCTCTCTGTCCCAGTTGCTTTCTATTTTACCAGGAAGGTGGCAGGTCTTTACTGCGGTGTTCATACATCTCCTTATTTAAGGACACCTATTAAAGCTGTAGGAGCAGCAGGACTTAAGAAGAATAAAAGGGCTAGAGTTTTAGATGACTAAAAATGTAACAGTCAACAGCAGCTGCACTGTGACTGCTAAAATCTCTTAAGACATGTAGAACTGCATGAATTAAAGTCCAGTCTGTTTCTCATAGAAATCTTGTTACATTCCACTCTGGTCAGCCAACAGCTACAGTATCTTGTTGTTCTGAGTATCACATACTACAAGGAGAAAATGACAAACTAGGATGTGCTAGTAAAAGATTACATAGACAAGTCAGCTCCAGAAGCGATTCCCTGCTACAAGTCTCACTCTCTCCAAAACTTAAAGAAATCGAAGGTTAGAAAACAAAGTGTGCATTGTATCTCTTTTAGGTATTTGGAGGATTGTGATATAAAATATAGCAGTTAGGCTTAAAATTCATTTCAAATTTTAGCATTGAAAGGGATCCTATGGAGCATGTAGTCTTAATTTCCAATCAAGAAACCGAGAGATAGAACAATTATGTCCCAGCTGCCTATGGCAGGTGTGAAACCACAATTGAGGCTTCTTGATTCTTATGTCAGTGTTCATATCACGATACCGAAATAACTGATTCTGGGTTGATTAAGAAAGCACTGCACAAATATTGAGTGCCAGCAATGTGCCAAACATTGAGTTTATACAGAATCAAAACATAGATGAGGCAGGCCAATTCCTACATTGATAAACCTTACTTTTTTGGGTGAGAGACAATAATGAAACAAGCAATCACTATCAGTATGATATGTGCTATGACACAGAATACCTAAAAATGAGGGCTGGGGATTAGATTAGCTATCTTCTAAAAGTTCATTACATCCTAAGGTTCTATGAGACTGTTTATGTGAAATACCTTGGAATCAAGAACCAGCTTAACCTGAGGCTTCTATTATATGTAGAATAAATATAGAACATTTATCTTCCTATATAATGGATGACATATAAATTAGTAAAACTCCTTATGAAAGGCATTTGACATCAAAAAGTGGGCAAAGGACATGAACAGACGCTTCTCAAAAGAAGACATTTATGCAGCCAGAAAACACATGAAGAAATGCTCATCATCACTGGCCATCAGAGAAATGCAAATC
>NW_026652298.1:2699227-2913098 GCF_009828535.3 Hylobates moloch
CTATAAAAAATATTAGTACCACATTTATACAGAAATTTCACTTCTGTGGACCTAACCTAAGGAAAAAAATCCAATATTTAAGAATGCCAAGTGAACAATGATTTCCATTGTATTATTATTGATGTTATTGGGGGAAATGTCATTATCCTAAATGCCCCAAAATATGCAGATAGTTAAATAAATAGTAAATCCACTTAATGAATATTACACACCCATAAAAATAACAATTATAAAGCTGCTGATTCTATGATAATAAAGACTTGAAGCAGTTATGGTACAAGGTGTACAATTAGTGATAGCCATGAGGTCATAGAGACTTGAGCTTGTTTTCTGATTCTGCCCCTGGCTATGGCTTTAGGCAAATTACTTTCCCCCTCAAAGCCTCAATTTTCCTATTTCTAAAATGGAAATAATTACACCATATATATCATTTGGGTTGTTAGATTAAGTAATGACTATTTAGTACTGTGACTGACACACAGTTAACACTCAGTGGGTGTTGTCTGTTATTTTATTATGTAAATGTTATTTTGTATTTTTTTATTATGTAATGTTATATAATAAACATTCCTCTTATTAGTATTGTGGTAGGCAGAATAATGACCCCCAAAGATGTCCATGTCCTAATCCCTGGACCCATGAATAGGTTACTTTGCATGGCAAAAGGGACTTTTCAGATATGATGAAATTAAGGATCCCAAGTTGGGAAGATTATCCTCAGATATCTGGCTGGACCTGGTATAATCAAGCATTCTAAAAATCAGAGAACCTCTCCTGGATGCGGCCAGAGGGAGACAGAACTATGGAAAAATGGTCAGAGAGATGCAGTGTTGTTGGCTTTAAAGATGGAGGGGGGCCACAAGCCAAAAACTGTAGATGGCTCTAGAGCTACAAAGGGCAAGAAAACGGATTCTCCTTGATAGGCTCCCAAAAGGAGCACTGACCTGCCAATATCCTGATGTTTAGTCCAGGAAGCTCTATGCCAGACTTCCAATAAACAGAATTGTAAGATAATAAGTTTGTGATGCTTTAAGCCACCATGTTTGTGGTAATTTGTTACAGCAGCAATAGAAAACTCATACATAATACAAAATAATAATAGTAGCTGACATTAGTACTATTACTAATAAGTATTGAGTATTTACAAAATTAAAGACACTGTGTGAAGCCCACAAAGATGTGTATGATATTGTTGCCACTCTTAGGAAGCCCACACATTTTAATTGATAACACTGTAGTTTTTGGTATTCTTATATGTGATTAAATTCCTTTAAAATAAATAAACTCTTAAGAATCCTAAATTTGTCATTCCCAAAAAGCTTTGGTTAAACGTTGCTTAAAGCAGATGTGGAGAATTCAACTTAAAGATGCCACTGCAAGTAAGAAAATATTAAAAGAATCTTATTTCTGACCACAGTATTTATAATATATGACTTCTCTCTGTCCAAAAAGGAAATTTTTGGACATGTTTTCTACAGTGCACTGAGATTTTCTTTTCTGTTTCAGAAATTATTTCATTAGCTTACTCACAAGTGAGGGGATATGACATTTTGCCAACATAAAGTCTAACACATGTAAAATTTCTTTCAAAATAGAAAAGCATCCAGAAAAGGCAGGACAAATATCTTGTGTTTTTTTTCCACCCAAAATAATATTCTAAATCTGAAATGAAGTTTTCAAAATGTTTCTTCGTGGGGGTCACAAATTGAGAAGACACCGAGTGTATCTTTTCATAAACTGTATGGATTGCAAGTTGCAAGACTATGAAAAATCTTATGAAGGAAGCAGAGAGGCAGAGGCTCTATTAGAAAAATCCCGTGCTTATCAATAATGATCAGGAAGCTGTAAGAACTCAAGCTGTCGAACATCTGTCTCAGAACATAGTCATACCCCTATCTTTCTATTACCCAAACTACTTTATGCCAATACAGGCATTGCAAGTGAATTTGGTGGTGAAAGTACAGCTGGGATTATGTTCCCCCGCCTCCTCCACCCACAGTTTGCTGAATTCTATTCCTGCCATACAGCTTTCAAAGGAGAAGGAAAGATGTGAGGCAATGTCATGGCATCAAGACAGATCATACCTGTTTCCCATTACCTCACTAGATCTTGGCCCTTTTCCCAACAAATGAATTATGAGAGCTGACAGAATTCATTCTTCATAAATGCATGCAAAGGGCTATGCCATCCATTTTAGCCTTTTCTTCCTCTTTTTTTTTTTCTCTGTATTTGAGACAGAGTTTCTCTCTTATTGCCCAGGCTGGAGTGCAGTGGCATGATCTCTGCTCACTGCAACCTCCACCTCCTGGGTTCAAGTGATTCTCCTGCCTCAGCCTCCTGAGTAACTGGGATTACAGGTGCCCGCCACCATCCCCGGCTAATTTTTTAGATTTTTGGTAGATACTGGGTTTCATCATGTTGGCCAGACTGGTCTCAAACTCCTGACCTCAGGTGATCCACCCATCTCGGCCTCCCAAAGTGCTGGGATTACAGGCGTGAGCCACCGCGCCCAGCCCTTTTCTTCCATCTTATTCTTTTCTTTTTCAGGAAACACTATTAAGCTTAAATATTTATAATTATTTTCCTTCTATTAAAATTAGGCTTTACTTGGCTCTGGCTCTCTTTTTCTTTTCTTCTTTCTTGTCTTTAGACACCCAAGCCTCAATTAGTAACTACACTAACTGGTAGTTACTGTCGCTGAGATTATTTCAGCTAATATTTTTAGTTATCAAGTATAAGTCATCAAAGAGAGTTAATTAAATAATCTCACAACTCCTAGCCTCAAACATAATTTTTAACTCATTTTTAAAAGAGGCCTTTTATCAAGTTACATTCACAGCTCTGCAAATTACACACACACACACACACACACACACACGTACTAACACTCTCATTCTACTCCCTTCTTTATAGTTCTTAGTAGAGTGGCATGAAATAAAACGGCCTTCATTTTTCACATTCTTCTTTTCCATTTTATGTATGTATAAACATGGCCAGAAAGATTCATTTTAAAACAATATTGTGGTTAGTAATATAAATATAGAACACATTACATGTTTGAAAAAATATTTTACATTCTATTATGTATAATAATAAAAAACCCTCAAAGAAAGAAGAAGGAATGAGAATGTGAGGAATATTCATAAAGGATAATACACCTGAGGAATTGTGTTCCTTTAGCACTTGTAAGAATAAACATATTGTATAAAAACTTTTGTCCCTTTTTAACATTTTTGAAAGAAAGTCAAACTTACTTTATAGTAAAATACTTGGTAAGTGAGTTAGAAAAATGATCTTTTCCTCAGTGAGGAGTGCTATTCTGTGACATTTTGAAAAATAATCTTACTTCTGCTCCACTGATGAAATCTGGTTATTAGAAGAGTTATTCCTTTTATAAAATCAAAGTCTGCGTGTGGTAATTTTTATTCATTGATATGGCTCTGTTCTCAAAACACAAAGAACAAATCTAATTTTTCACTCAAAAATTAATCTTAAAGACACAATTTATGCTCTTCCTGTAAGTAGCCTAAGATGATCTCTTAAAATGGTTTACTATTCACTTGACCCAGAACAACCCAAAAAATCATTCAAATCAAGAGATTCAAATCTTCGTGTTCACTTTAAGAACATCCATGAAGATACCCAGGCAATCAAGGGTATGTATATCTGAAAAGCCAACAAGTATCTGAAAGATGTGACTTTATAGAAGCAGTGTGTGCCATTCCATCATTGCAATGGTGGAGTTGGTAGATGTGTCCAAAGCCAAACAGTGGAGCTGGACAGAGGGTTTATGGCCCCAGAAGAGTGCTGAAAGTTTGTTGCACAGGCTTAAAAATGTAAAAAGCAGTGATGATCTTAAAGGTTTGTATGCAGATTCTCTTGATCATCGTGTACATCTAGGTGGGCGAAGCACCCAAGATGCACTGGCTCTGTTTACAGGGCTTATGGTCAGATTAACCCATACGTGACCTCCACCCCCACTATCGCACCCACCACACTGAGATGATGCTTACTGAAATAGAACAAATTTTTCTAAGCCAGAGGAGGAGGTTGCACAGAAGAAAAAGGTATTCCAGAAGAAACCAAAGAAACAAAAATAATGACCCAGGAATAATTTCAATATAAAATATATGCAAATAAAAGTAGAAAAAAGACAATCAAAATTTTAAAGAGCATGGAAGCGCAATTAAAATAGAGGAAAGAACGGGGCACAGTGGCTCACACCTGTAATCCCAGCACTTTGGGAGGCCGAGGAGAATGCATCACAGGGTCAGGAGATCGAGACCATACTGGCTAACACGGTGAAACTCCGTCTCTACTAAAAATACAAAAAATTAGCCAGGCGTGGTGGCAGGCGCCTGTAATCCCAGTTACTTGGGAGGCTGAGGCAGGAGAATGGCGTGAACCCGGGAGACGGAGCTTGCAGTGAGCCGAGATCACGCTACTGCACTCCAGCCTGGGCGACAGAGCTAGACTCTGTCTCTAAAAAAAAAATGAGGAAAGATCAGATACATGAAAAATGATCAAGCTCTCTGTTGAATAAAATCACATTAAAATCACAGCAAGGTACTGTTGTTAGACAGTGTTTAACACCTATTAAAACATACACAAATTTAAATAATAGTGATGATACACAAAGCCTGGGACAGTTTCATGAAATTGTCTTTCATATGGCTGTTCATAGAACAAAGTAGTACAAATTTTCTGGAAACAATTTTCTAGACACTATAAGAACCATTAAAAACTTGATCCAGTGATCTATTCCTTGAAATTCACTGTTAAAAAATCCAGAAGAGGGACAAATTTAAATGCTCCAAGGTGTCTTTGAAATCTTAAGTATAATACCAAAAATATTAAAACCACCTGAATTCTAGTGTGTTATGGGGAAATGGCCATGTAATATAAATGCAATGTCTTTATGCTTTAACCAAGAGCAATCATCTTCAATTATTTAAAATTACAATTTAAAAAGCTAGTAGCAGCACAGAAAAGGTTTACATATTCTATGATTCCAATTATATAAAAAGTGTTACTTTCTGTAATGCAGACACATATATCCAAATGAAATACAATTGATTTATTACAAATTAGGGTGGGGATGTGCAATTTTTTTATGTGTGTCATCGTTATATCATTTGTGATTTTAAATAATGAAAAACTCAGATTGGGGGAAAATAACTTCTGAGGAGAAAGCAGTTGTGGTAGATAGAGAGCATATTAAAAGCTTCCACCAAAACAAATTCTTTACATGCATTGAAGAAAAAATATTATTTTCAAAATATAACCATATAAAAATGATTATCTTGGCCATTTAAAAAGAGTCTTAATTTATTACATGAAGACTTTAAGGGTCCAGGTGATATATCTGGAATCTTTCTTTTGTTAGGTTACACTGTAAACTCTGCTACTGCTTCTTCTGGAGATGTGCTCTATATTGCTGGACAGCCTCGGTACAATCATACAGGCCAGGTCATTATCTACAAGATGGAAGATGGAAACATCAAAATTCTCCAGACACTCAGTGGAGAACAGGTAAACTTGAAAAATATTGTTTTATTTAAATTAATCTATTCATACTCTATATATGTTTACTGTCTATTGTCCTAAACTTTAAAAAATGCAATACCCACATATTCAGTAACAACTGGGAACAGGGCCCTGTGTTAGGTTCTTTGGAAGGATGTATAGTGTCTGTATCTTTGTCTTCATGTTGGATGGGTGTGGAGGTAAGATGTACAATAGATGTAGATACAGATGTACAAATATATACACAAAAAAAGAGATCCAAAACATTAAGAGGCGTGAAATTACCAGTGGCCCAGACAATACAGTCAGAATATGATGAGATTGCTTTAATCTAGGATTGGTGCAGAAAAGCTTATTAGAAGATGAAATTTGGGCTGAATCTACAAGGGATGATAGAATGTAGATAGGTAGAAAGAGCAGTGAAAGAGAAAGTTAAAAAGATAACATGGACCCATATTATGTGAGGTTTTGAATGGCAAATTAAGAGCTTGGATTTCCTGGAGGTAATGGGAAATTGTCTGTAATATTTAAAATTGGAAAATTCTTATTAGGTAGTATTGAATATTAAAAGAAGTTTTGGAAATTATACATGAAATAACATTTATATATGTACATATAAAAACTGAAAGAAACATCATAAATATGCAAAAATTTACACACACACACACACACACACATATTAACTGAAAGAAAGATCTAACCATGCTTTTTGTCGTTGTTATTTTTGAATTGTGATAGCTTGGGGAACTTTTGTTTCTAAAAAGTTTTCTGTATTTTTCAACAGTTCTACAGGGAGGATTTATTAACTTTATTCCACAGTCCTTTTACAGAGGGTGGGAGAGGGGTTCTTCTTAGCCTTCACTAAATATTCCAACTCTCTAGACTAGAGGGGCAGGACTGCATCAGCCCTCCCACTCTGCGAGAGTCCAAGCTGCAGCCCAGCGCAGCAGCAAAGCTCAGGTGCAGGGATACTCACATTAGGCAGGTCCACAAACTGCACTCGCTTTAAAGCCCCGTGCCCCGCAGGAGCAGTATCTTTTATGACAACACCATAGACATAGCTTCCAGGGTCTCTACAAAGGGCGGGCCGGCTACAAGAGTAACTGCACTCTGGGAAGTCAAAAATATGTCATCTTCATCAGGTACTTATAATTCATTTATAATTCCACACAGCCTGAATACAATATTCCAATAAGAGGTTATTTTTACCCCTCTCAGTGTTGCTTAGCCTTAGTGGTAAAGTTGAAATCCCAGCCTCAGCAGATTCCCAGGGCAACAGAGTTAGAGTAACTAAAGGTCAGATCCTCATGTATCAGGTGAAAGGGTTTTATTAACTCTTTGCCCACGTTTATGCTTGGAAAATGCGTAACAGTTAGAATAAGGCTATTGTAGCTCAAACTGGAGGTAAGAAGAATGTAAAATAAGATGTCAGCAGTAAAAATGGAAAAGGAAGGACCATGACAGATATCAATAATGGGAAGTTGACAATAGTAAAATGAAGCATTTTAGATGACGTCTTAGATCCATTATCACTCCATTAATTGTAAACAAGACAAGAAGTGTCAAATTTTATGAAAATTTGCATATGAAAGTTGAGGAGAGTATCATAATGATTTAAGTCGTGAATGATTTCAGTTTCAAGCCTGGGAATCTGAAAGAAAGGTGGCTGCATGATTAGAATGTCAATACCTCAAACAATTTAGGTATTTTTAACAATGACGTTTGGCTTTTAGACATGTTCCTTGTAACAGAAAGCACAAATTCAGATATTTGCAGGTGCCAGTAAAGTAAAATCAAAATAGGTAAAGTCAATGAGTAAAGCTGCTAGGCAAAAAAACACAGGAAGTGGTGGGCACCATGGCCTTGGGCAGCTTTTGAGCTTCCACTGAGCTCCAGTTGACGGTTGCCATGTGGGGAGGAAAGCCCAGAGTTGCAAGATCTTCTATTTTATTTATGTTTATAATTAATTCAACTTTTAAAAAAACCTCTCAAGGCCCTCGAAAGCCTGTGAGAAAAGTGCATTCAAAAGTCAATGTCTTTTGCCCACATGCCTAGAAGAAATGTCTAGAACTGTAGAACTGAAGCCTTGAGAAGGAAGACAGAATGATATTTGCAATTGCCTTAGTAGAAATTTTTAAGAAGGATTGGTCATCTAGGGTAAGAGAATGGACAAAGTCTACAGGTCTGAGCTTTAGAAGAGGCCAAAATTCAGAAAATGAGAGTTGGGGAAGAAGTCAGTAAATATGAAAAGGGTGGTCTATGCCACAGGGGCAAGAGAGTAAGAATAAAATCGCAGAAGGCAGTACAGGGAGATGTACAGTAAGATAATTGTTAAGAGCATCAAATATTAAACATAGAATAATATTTGAAAAAAATAGGCATTTAGGTAATGAAGTATAAGTTCTCTGCTTTTCTCTAAACGGATTTCTATCTTTAAATGAGAAAACATATTGCTACAAGGGATGATCCCCCTGCAATCCTTCCATATTTTTCTATGTCCCATAGCTGCTGGGATAAGGCTTAACCATTTCATTGAGAAGACAATCTTCCAAGACTGTGAGGTGAAATATGCCACACCAGTATTCCAGGACAACTCAGCTCCTTATAATGTATTTAAACATATATGCAACCATTGCAGCATGCATTCTACTGCTTATCTAATTTTATTTCCTTAAAAATCACTATAGTATTACTGACCTTTTCTGATTTGTGGAGAAGAAAGAGAGGTTAGAGTGAAATCCAAAGAAATTCATTTTGTTACTGTCAAGCGATGAAATCTGTAACAGCCCTTCATCCTCAAAGATGGAACCGACTGATATTCTTTATCCTCATGAAAGAGCCAATAAATAACTTTCAGGGAGCATCAACTTTTGTCTTTCATTTCCTTTGCCAACTAGCTCCTCTCCTAGATTGCTAGAAGTAAAACAAATGTAGATTTCAGTTCCCTTGAGAATTTCTGATGTTCACTGGGCTGTTTTGTTTCATTTTGTGTCCTAGATTGGTTCCTACTTTGGCAGTATTTTAACAACAATTGACATTGACAAGGATTCTAATACTGACATTCTTCTAGTCGGAGCCCCTATGTACATGGGAACAGAGAAGGAGGAGCAAGGAAAAGTGTATGTGTATGCTCTCAATCAGGTAATGGTGTCTGAGTTTGGTAGAAATCCAGGAAAATCTCTTCCTTCTCTTCATTTTTGAATAATAAATTCTAATTTTTCACTCACTTTGAGAAAACAGAGCAAAGAAGCTATCAGGATTCATTCACTCCACCAACCCCTCAGTTTTGAAATGACCATTTATAATTCTAATAAAGTAGCTCCAACTCTTATTTTCTGCTTGGAAATGTGAATTATGTTTTAACAATATATAGGAAAAAGGAGGTAAATATAAATCTCACTAAACTGCTAAATAAACCCACAAGGCTTATTTAGGCTGGGAGGCTTATCAGCTCTGGCTTGGAGATAGATAATAACCTCAGCAGTTAAATCGGATAGGGTGGAGGGGGAGAAGTCATGAGTTTCAAGGCAGCAACACTGCAGGCTTCCAGGGCTGGAGTGAGATTTTGTCTTCTATTCCTGACTTTAGACATCATTTTTTAAGTTAAATAATTTTTAATTTCTTCATTAGAAGAGTTTTGCTCTTTACAGCAAAGCCAGTGTTTGTCTGTTTAGCTTTTCCAAATATGTACATTCTCTCCTAAATTGATTGTTTTAAATAATAAATCATATGTCTTTCTTCCTATCATTTTTTGGCTTCCTCCTGTCAACTTTTTTTGTCCTGGGCTGTTTTGTCCTTTTTCCAAGAAAGTGTGTTCTTGATTACCTTTGCTAGTACTTTCTGTCTGGGTTTTTTTTTTTTTTCTTCCAGTCTAGGCAGCTTTAGAGAAAGTTTCCTTTTTGAGCAGAATAAATTTTCGCTTTGCACAATATTGGGTGAAGAAGGGATAGTGGCACAAATTGAGGATATAATATTATTTGGCTTGAAAAAGATGCTCTGAATTGTATACTCAATTGCACTAAAAAGAGATTCCATTAAAGTTTGTCTCCCACACTTCTTCCATCTGCTCTTTGGAATCCCTAACTTTGCTCTCAGATAGGCAAACTTTTTAAGAAATTTTACCAACTTTACCACTAATGTACAAATGGCTGTTAATAGCACTGATTTAGTATACTTTAAAAATTCTACTCTGCTGTAGTAATGATGGAAATACATAAAAATCCTGTTTATCTTTCTTCCAGACAAGGTTTGAATATCAAATGAGCCTGGAACCTATTAAGCAGACGTGCTGTTCATCTCGGCAGCACAATTCATGCACAAAAGAAAACAAAAATGAGCCATGCGGGGCTCGTTTTGGAACTGCAATTGCTGCTGTAAAAGACCTCAATCTTGACGGATTTAATGACATCGTGATAGGAGCTCCGCTGGAAGATGATCACGGGGGAGCTGTGTACATTTATCATGGAAGTGGCAAGACTATAAGGAAAGAGTATGCACAAGTAAGAATTGAAACCTGCAGATTCCCACCCTTCAGTGATAAGTCGGTTCAATGCCAGGCGTTACCTAACTTCATGAGTTATTTAATTTCTTCCTCCTGACCTTATTGAGAAACTAGATTTAATTCTCTTTAAGTGTTCCTTATAGATTAATTACTATATATATACACACACACACAGACACTATATATATACACATGGTATATATATATAGTATATATAGTGTATATATGGTATATATAGTGTGTATATAGTATATATAGTGTATACATAGTGAGTATATAGTATATATATTGTATATATAGTACATATGCTATATATAGTATATATAGTGTATATATGGTGTTTATATAGTATATACACCATATATAGTATATATACTATAGATAGTATATACACCATATATAGTATATATACTATAGATAGTATATACACCATATATAGTATATATACTATAGATAGTATACATAGTGTATATATAGTAGATATACTATAGATAGTGTGTAATATATATACTATATATAGTGTATATAGTATATAGTATATATATATTGTATATATAGTACATATACTATATATAGTATATACAGTGTATATATGGTGTTTATATAGTATATATAGTGTATCTACTATATGTAGTGTATATATATACTATATATAGTGTGTACATATATTACTCTATATATGTAGTGTGTGTGTGTGTGTGTGTGTGTGTATATATATATATATATTTTTTTTTTTTTTGAGTCAGAGTCTCACTCTGTCGCCCAGGTTAGAGTGCAGTGGCGCGATCTCGGCTCACTGCAAGCTCCGCCTCCCAGGTTCACGCCATTCTCCTGCCTTAGCCTACCGAGGAGCTGGGCCTACAGGCGCCCGCCACCTCGCCCGGCTAATGTTTTGCATTTTTAGTAGAGACGGGGTTTCACCGTGTTAGCCAGGATGTTTTTGATCTCCTGATTTCATGATCCGCCCAGCTCAACCTCCCAAAGTGTTGGGATTACAGGCGCCCGGCCCTAATTACTTTATATGTATATACTTATATTTTATACATTTATCTAGTTTCCTTTCTGTTGTTATTTTCCATGTCTCCAGGATTTGACTTTTTGAAACAGTAAAAAAAAGAATACTTTGTAACAATGCTGTTTAACATCTGCAGTGTGTCCCATTCTAAATAGAGGGCACTGCTTTCTGAATAAGGCAAAAATAATTGTATGACTTAGCCAATAAAGGATATTAGATTCTCGATTTTATATTTAATGTCCATGCTGTTATAATAAAATTGCATTAAATTTATATTTATCCATTAAGTTGATATATTTTCCTCAAGTGAATTAGGATTTCTAAAGGTTTATAATTTTCTCACAAGTAATCCTTAGAAAAAATAAATCTGAATATTAAGTTTAAGCTGCAGGGAATTTATGTTATTCCTGTTTGTAATTTGTTGTCAGTTAACAGCTCTAATCCACAAGTATATTTTTTTCCTGCATTAGAAAAATAACAAGTTACAAAAGTGCTTAATGCACTATAAAAACAAAAGAATTTAAAGGAGTTTCAGTGTAATTGTCTGTTTTTCAGTAATCATAGTCGGTTAGATATTGAATAACTACTTACAAATAGAATTCACTACCTTATAGCTTATATAATTTGAAAAGAAATCAGAATATTAATTATTTCATTTTCTTTTTGAGTGTTCTCTTTGGTTCCTTAGTCAACAGAGCTCTCAAAGTCTATTCCTGTAATGCAAATGTGAGTGATTTTTCATAAAACCATAATGACAATAGTGAACAGAATAAAGGGCTTATTTCAATAAGAGCACTTGTATCCATTTGATAAATAATTTGTTTCTGTTGAAAATCTTTACGGCATTATTTACTTAAGAGACAGGCAATATTAATGACTGGGGCATGATGGAATTAGGAAATGCAGGAAGAGGGTTCTTTCTTATATTCTAATACTTTATTCCTTCAGCGTCAATCCTGTAAATTTAATGGGGTAGCATTTGAAGTAGAAAAGGAAAGCTAAATCATTGTCAGATGAAATAGATTGTCATAAACAACTTTTTTCTAAATGGTAAATCAAGATGCAAATTTAAACAAAAGCAACAAAAAGAATATTAGAGTTGGATTTGCTTAATTACTGGCAAAATGTTTTTCCAAGGAATAGGTGAAGATGTGCTTACTCATTTCCATGAGAACCAGAGATGCTGCTTATGTATGGGATAATCCAGAATCAGTCAAGCCCATAGAACCAAGGAGTCAGATATCTCCTGAATTCTTCGCTTAAAAAAATGAGGAGGATGGCTAGGTGCGGTGGCTCATGCCTGTAATCCCAGCACTTTAGGAGGCTGAGGCAGGCGGATCACGAGGTCAGGAGTTCGAGACCAGCCTGGCCAACGTGGTGAAACCCCGTCTCTACTAAAAATACAAAAAATTAGCCGGGCATGGTGGCGCGCACCTGTAATCCCAGCTACTCGGAAGGCTGAGGCAGGAGAATCACTTGAGCCTGGGAAGTGGAGGTTGCAGTGAGCCGAAATAGCATCTCAAAAAATAAAAATAAAAAGGGAAATACTTTCAAACGAGCCTCACCTGTTTAAGGATGAAAACTGTTTCCATTTAGTTTGCCTTAATAGGCTTCTTATTTTATGTTATTTATGTGGAAAACAAGAGGCTGAGAAGTCTTGAAGTTTAGGGAGGGTTTGTAAGTCCTGTCTGCTTGCCATGGGCTTCTGTTAAAAGCATTAGCTTCAGCTTGAACCAATGCTAAGTCAGGAAGTACAGATATCAAACATACTGTGTATGGTAATGTGCACAGATCAGTCTTCAAGACATACTCATTTGTGCCATCTCAACGTTGTGAACACATGTGAGTGGAATTGAGTCTCGTGCCCTCAACTTTTAGGACAATTTTTGAAAGACAGTAGAGATTACATATTGGAAAATGCATTTGATGGGATGTGTTATTTATAGCCAGCCGCAAAGTTCAGTGAACTCCAAATTGACCCCTAGGACAATCTTCTACTCCCCTCCCTACTTTGCTGATATGATATGTTTTCAAGATTTCCGGTACCTTTAAATATCTCTGTGTAATGGGATTGACTAGGAAGCAGAAAGCACAGAACCAATTACTCGTACTGTTTCCTTTGAGGATTAGACAAAATGACATTATATAATTTTTCCCTCTCTCTCTGGTGTCAGTGACCTTCAAATGATTTTGTCCATACTATAGAAAGGGCAATATCCTCTGGGAACATCTGAGTATTTCCTCTTATCTCCACATGAGGGACCTCTTGGGTGGATTCCCAAAAGATCTTTAATTTTGATTATTTTGTTAAACAATTTAAATTCTCAGATTTATTTGAAACTGTTTTGAACAGATTCTTCTCATATGAAACTCTTGTTTTGGATTCTCACAGCGTATTCCATCAGGTGGGGATGGTGAGACACTGAAATTTTTTGGCCAGTCTATCCACGGAGAAATGGATTTAAATGGTGACGGTCTGACAGATGTGACTATTGGGGGCCTTGGTGGTGCTGCCCTCTTCTGGTATGTGTTTTAATAACATCCTGTTAATCTGAGACTGGGTCACTGATAACTTACAGAGCTCCCAGTGTGATTGGAGCTCATGTCATACCAAATATCTATTTCCTTTTGTGTTCCACTATGCAAATACAAGTTATTCAGTTGAGTGAGCTGGAAGAGTCAATACATCTTAAGAACAAAGAAGCTATATGAAAGAAACAAGTAGAATGAACTCTTAATTTGGTGTGTCTATTATGTGGTTTACACTAAAATAGGTATTCTGTTTTAGGAGAGGTATAGGGGAAGAGAAGATCTTATAGAGGATGTATATAAACAAGAAAATATCCCCAATATTGGGTTACTTACAAGGTTTTAGAGATAATCAACTTCGTATTCGTTTACCTGATACATAGAAACAGATAATCGCGCAGCACTCTCTGACTGTTTATATTGTTGGTCAAGCCGACAGGCATCTTAAGTAATATCTTCGCTCAGCCTTTAAAATGCCCAAATCCCCAAATTGGCCCAGTTCTTTCAGATACATACATTCATAATGCTTTATTATGAATAAATAATAATTTAGTAAGCAAAAATAATTATTGCTTACTAAATATCCTATTTCAAAAACTGTTCTGTTTGAAAAAAATTACTAGGAAGTCAAGAATCAACTTAATGAGAAATCCACATGATCATTTTGAAAAATATATAATAAATTTCATTAAGAAATATAAAGGAAGGGTTTCACAAATAAAATGTCTATTTATGCCAGGTGACCTTATGAGAAGTCCTCATGTTGATTCTCCTAAATTAATGCATTGGTTTACTGTAATTTAGGTGGAAACATACCTCAATGCTCTTTTTCCCAAAAATTTACCTAGAAGAGTAATAAAGTGTGAAAGAAAGGTGAAGATAGGTGAAAATAGATGACTTTGCTGTAATTTAAGATAATGCTTAAGAACTAATGGTCAAATTAAAAATGGTACAGTAAATTGCATACATACAGTAATCACTATGTTAGAAAAAAAAACCTTTACAGCAGAGGGGAAAGAAGACTGAAGGGTGATACCTAAGAAAAGGGAATATTAGGCAGCACAGTGGCTGGGACTTTGGGGAGGACTCACCAGAAACCAAGGCTCAAAACCAGAAGTCAGCAGTGTCAGGGGCAATGGATATACTTCAATTTTGTTTGAACTGTTAATCCTGAATTAGTTTATTATGCTCCCTTTAGCTCACAAATATTTATTGTATTAATTCTCATATTAAAAATATGTTTTCAGGGTTTTTATGCTCCAGTTTTGTTTCAAGGCCTTCTTGCAAAGCTTTGCAAACTTATTTATGGCCTCTCCTTCCCCAAATCAAGGCATTGATGGCCCAAAATGAAAGTCATTTCCCTATCATAGTCCAGGCTCCATTGACAGCAGAATGGACCAAACCGATATACTGGGACATGAAGACTGAGATTCACAATGCCTAACAAGAAGTGAGAGTGGATACAAATGACAGATGATAGGAAACACATTTGGAAGCAAACAGTGAGAGTCTTGTCATGAGACCTGGACTGACCCCCAAGAAAGATCTGGCTGGGGCAGAGAGGATGTGTGGGATGGACAGTGGTCAAGGCAGCTTCATGCCTGGAGAATCCATATTACTAAGCAGGAAACTAGGCATGTTCATTCATTGCTGATGAAAGGGTAAACTGGTTAAAACTCATTAGAAGGTCTTTATCAATAAGTATTTAAAAGCATTCCAATGTTCCTACTTTTTACCAAGGATTTAACTTCCTAAAAATATAAAGATACAATCTAGAAGTACAATTAAAGGTGTCATCACAGCACTGTATGTAATACCATCTTTTAATAATGTTAAATTTACCACTATACTCAGAAACCATTTTTTTAAAGTAAGCTAAATATCCAATGAGATGGGGTTGATTGCATAGATTATGGTATGTGCATATGCTGGTATAGTCTGCTCCCATTAAAAATAATAAATCCCGTTAAAAATAATGTTCTCAGAAAAATGTAAATATTGGAAAGCTGTTCATTGTAATGTAATGTTTTAAAAATATGTATGCATACATATGAAGACGTGCTTTTGTATATATGTATGTATGCGTGTGTGTATGTATATGCATGTTTTCTTCTGTAAAGAAAAAAACACTGAGTGTACTAAATGTTAATGATGATTATTGCTGAGTGGTAGTATTACAAGTTATTTGTGTTTTCTTTATGCGTTTCTATGATGTTTATATTTTCTATGAGTACATTGTTTTAACAGAAAAAAGAAAACCACCTTTTTTTAATGCAAAAGCATAAGTAGTGACTTCATTATTCACAACATGCACAGTTATAAAGGGCTAGCTCTGGCCACAAGGCAGAAACCAGGTAAAAATGTGCAATAATTGTTCTGGCTTGGATCTAAGACAATGACCTCAGGATCCACATATTCTCCATGTCTAAGATCTTACTCTGATCTCATTTCGGATTAGGAGACATCACCGGGCTTTAGAGTTAAAACGACTGAGTTTAAAATCCCAGGTTTTTCCTCTTAATAGCTTTTGACCTGGCATAAAATATTTAACCTTTCGGAGCCCCAGTTTTCAAACATAAAACAAAAATGATGTTTCTTATAATTAATCTTAAGAATTAAATGAAATAACTCCATGTCTAGGATACTGCCTCAAATGTTATTTTGCTTTTCCTTCCTAGAAATAGAGGAAGAGCTGAACTCACAAGGACAGACAATATCACAGTCCAGATGAGAGACAGCAGGGGCCTACGAGCTGTTCAGGGACCTTTAGACTTCTTTCAAATTGGGAACAAACTCGTAAATCCCCAAAATATAGTTGATTCTGGGGTTTCACCTGGGCACTTGGTTCCATCTCTTTTCCATCACAGGCAAAACTAGATCTTTGGCATTTGAACCAAAAGCTCCAAATGGTTTCCAAATGTAACCTGCATGTCTTAGAACATCAGATATAATCTCTCCTGTAACAATGATTAATTAAAGAAACGGAGTCCTGAGTGCTATATTATACATGAAGCAGAACCCTCTTCCATGCACTCACTTTGCACTCCCAAGTTGATGACATTCATTAAATGTAAAAATGTGTGAGTAATCTCATTGTTTTTGTTTGTAGGTCCCGAGATGTGGCCGTAGTTAAAGTGACCATGAATTTTGAGCCAAATAAAGTGAATATTCAAAAGAAAAACTGCCATATGGAGGGAAAGGAAACAGTATGCATAAATGCTACGGTGTGTTTTGATGTGAAATTGAAATCTAAAGAAGACACGATTTATGAAGCTGGTAAGCAAAATAATTATAGCAAGTACTTTTGGGTAGAGGACAATATATTTGCTCCAGCATGATGAAGTCCAGTAGGATATTGTATTTTCCCCACCATGGTGAGCTGCACATCATATTTGCCCCAGTGAACATGCAGAACCTTGAAAAAAAATTCTGTTGCAAAAGGAATAGGTTATGGAACCCAGTCAGTTCTGGAGCAGAAATTACATGTTTGTATGCAGTGCCCTCAACACTCCATAGTTTCTGTCTGGCTCTCCTACTCGCTATGTACAATCAGATGCTTAAGAAAAAAATACCGATTCAGAGGTAGAATTTAGGAATTGAGCTACAAGTGGGCCCAGTTTTCCTTCCTGTGGGTTTCTACAGTGACTCTTCTCTCCCTTCTCTTGCCCCCTCCTGGGAAAGACTGGTATTGCAGAGAACCCTAATACTTAACCATTCCCACATTTCTGAGATCCTTTGCTGCATTGAGGTGATCCTAGTTTCCGAGAGTCACACTTGTTGTGTGTGTGTGTTCTCAGGTGCATCAGGTCAGCCTGTGCTTGCTCTTCCTCCCTCTGTTCTCCACTTTCTAAGGCAGGTTTTTAATGATGTTGAAATATGCTCGAATCAAAGCTATAAAGGCCATTGGCTGCAGAAGAGAAATTTACTCTGTAACCAAACATAAGCAGAATGAGAAAAACCATTAATCTTTAAAATCTGTTTTTCTTGATTTGTTCCATATGTGCATGTATATGCTCTGAAATAGCCTCCTGACTAGAAAGATCAATGAGATATAAGAATATAAAATAATGAATTTGCGTTTTATATGTAACTTTATTTCAGTCTTATTTAATTTTTGCAAAGTAATTAAGTGATCAAATAAGGAATATTGTAGCCTTCATATAAAGTGTAAGATTTCACTTATTTTCTTAATTGTGGTATGCTTATTTTATTGAACCTTAATAGTGGTTTGAACATAAGCTGAGATAATGTTGTTTTATATATAAATAGATTAAAATGTATATATTTGTAAACAAATAACTAATGTATATTTTTGCCTCTATTGAAATATAACAATCAATATTCTAAGCAGGGTTCCAACATTTCTAAACTTAAAAAGAATGTTTTAAGTGAAAATATAATAAATACAGTGATGGTCTGGAAATTAGATGATAGGCAAGTGTGCATGTGTGTATAACAATTATAAACAATAAATGTAATTAGACACTGAAAGCACAGTGAACTCAGAGAGCAGTTCTATAGAGTTCCTCAAGGTTATCTTCATGACTGCTAAAATCATTGTTATAATAGTGTGGATATGCTGAACAATAGAATCTTTTTTGATCGATTGCCAAGGAGATTTTTCTATAATGCTAATGTAATAATCTGTACAATATGAGAATCACTTCAAATAAACATTTCCATCAATTATTTTTTAAATTTTTTGTAGATTTGCAGTACCGTGTCACCCTAGATTCACTAAGACAAATATCACGAAGTTTTTTCTCTGGAACTCAAGAGAGAAAGGTTCAAAGGAACATCACAGTTCGAAAATCAGAATGCACTAAGCACTCCTTCTACATGTTGGCAAGTAAATCATATATCGTAGCTGCCTTATTCCAAATCAAGAATATAGTAAAGATGTCTTACTTCAAGTCAATCAAATTCTTACTGTTTTATTTCAAAATGCACTTATGATGTCATAAAGGAAATTTTATGTTGTTTGTTCATTTTTTTCATAAAATCGCAGGTCTAATTTTCTCATTTCCAAATATTTGTAAAACTATCTCTAGTCTTCCCTGTCTGTGTTATCAGACATCCATATATTATGGAACAGCAGAAAAAGACACAGTGTTCTAGTTGACAAGAAACCTTATTCGTGTCTTCATTTCTTTCACTCATTCATTTATTCCTTCAACTTGAAAACATTTAATTTCTGTGGGCCTTGTTTGTCAGTTGTGGGTGATAAGTGCTTAACTGCTCTGGGGGCAGACTGCTGGGCTGTATGCTTTCTGGGATTCATGTAACTATGTATCTCACTGTTTGATTTTAGAGCGAAGGGGAAAATTATCTGGTATTTTCTATCATCTGTAGGCTTTGTGTTACTTCAGTTTTTTTTTTTTTTTTATTTTAGTGGATGAGGGAGTTTTGGAAAGCAAACTATTAATGTTTAGAGATGGCTGGTAAGCCAGTGTGAACCATTTAAAATGTGTTTTGTTGCGACACTGTGTATATGGGGAATGTTCCCAACAGAGGACAGGAGTTTCCTAAACATTTTCTTAATATGTACATGAGAGTGATAAAAATAAGAAGCAGCACAAAGGTAATGAGGAAACTGATTTTAGTAACTGACATGAAGACTTAGAGACTTGATGGTGAACTTGGAGCTTTAAAAGAACCAGGCCAATTTTCCTACTTCTGAGTTATTTCTGTATTATTGATATATTTATAGTCTGTATTTTGAACATTGTAGTTTAGAAGCAGGGGAGTGACAGAAAATGTGCATCCTTTTGTGCCGCATTTGTTCTTCCTCGGTGATTTTCATGTTGATATGCTTCATGATACTTATCATGAAGCTTATTCTGTCAGCACCAAGATCGATCTATTATTTGATAAAATAACACTAGAGTTGCCCCTCCTATTTAGTTAATCAGAACTGAACACTTAGGAATTAGAATGAGGATAAAATTTGAATGGGTATCAAACCAGATATGGCATTGTCTCCAACCTGCGAAAAACCATCTTGGTCTATGTTTGTCCACAAATTCAGTGTCTAAGTTATGTCTAGGTACTGGTTTTTAAAGGACTGAAATATTTTCAAAATTTCCAAAATTGTTTTGGATTTTGAAAGAAGCACTTTGAAATTTGTTCTGGAGTCAGCCAGTGTAGAATTTGTATCCCAAATGTTCCACATTCTGAGAGACTTTGGCAACGTTGTTTGGTCTCTTAGAGGCTCAATCTTTCATCTGTAAAATAAGGACAATAATAGTTACTCATCTTAGAGGACTGTTGAAATAATTTGCAATAATGTATATAAAGCTCATAATTTTGAATACTATAAATGATTATTGTTATTGGTGGCATATAACAATATTAATCATATTCACATCCTTTCCAAATAATTTTACATTATAAAATTCTTGGCCAGGCATGGTGGCTTACGCCTGTAATCCCAGCACTTTGGGAGGCTGAGGCGAGTGGATCACCTGAGGTCAGGAGTTCGAGACCAGCCTGGCCAACATGGTGAAACCCCACATCTCTACTAAAAAACAAAAATTAGCTGGGTGTGGTGGCACATGCCTGTAATCCCAGCTACTCGGGAGGCTGAGGCAGAAGAATCGCTTGAACCTGGGAAGTGGAGGTTGCAGTGAGCCGAGATCGTGCCAACTGTACTCTAGCCTGGGTGACAGAGAAAGACTCTATCTCAAAAAAACAAACAAACAAACAAAAAACTTATAGCTCTAGGTATATATTATATTAATGAAATGTAACTTATTTTATAGAAAGTTTGCCCTTCTGAAGTTGGAAAATGTTCCCAGAAGTGTTACATAATGATCTTTGGCGTGAGGTCTCAAGAAAAACTATATTGTGATGCAGGTAGCTCCTATGTTGACACAGCAAGGTGTGATGTTGTCGTCACTCGAGCAGGGCCCTCTGAGGAACTGGAAATGAGTCAACAGGTTATACTCTGAAACCTCCACATTCCCCTATGCCCCTTGTCAGAATACCAATCCCTCTCCAGGGAAGCAAAAGCCTGATGAGATCATGTGTCAGATTAGATGCACAAGAATGTTGGGGACAGAAGAAGGAGACATAACAAGATCAGAACACCCAGTAAATATGATACCAATGATATATTTTATGTTTCACCCTCTAGGACAAGCATGACTTTCAGGACTCTGTGAGAATAACATTGGACTTTAATCTTACCGATCCAGAAAATGGGCCTGTTCTTGATGATTCTCTACCAAACTCAGTACATGAATATGTAAGTCAGATTTCTTTAAAATACAGAATACCAACTTGTGAACATTTTAGCGTCACTAGTAAACTGTGTTTTTTTCACTACTCTGCATTGGTCACAAAGAAAGAACAACCAACTGGAAGAAAGAAAAAAAAAGCAAGCAGGTTTTATTCCTGGTCAGGAATGGAGAAAGAGGGAGGTCTTGTTCTAAAGACCTCCTTCTCCTCAAGCTGTGAAAACCTGGGGAATTTTAAGGAGTTAGATGTGGGGCAGGGAGATATATTTAAGCATGTCCAGAGAGGAACTCCAGATATACAAGTACAGATCATAAACATGCTTCCTTATACAACATATGTTCAAGAAATAGTGGCCATTTTCTTCTTTGGCAGGGACTTTAGCATTATAATGACATGTTAATGATCTAAAGGTAACAAGGGGTTGCTGGTTCTTGTTTGCTCCGTTTTCTCAATGGCTTTATCTTCCTCTGGTAATTGGCAAAGGGTCCTGAAGCTCCCAGGCCGTCTGTAGTTGTTTTTCAGCAAGCTTACCTACAGATAAATAGACTAGAAAAAAAAAAACTGTTTAAGAAAAAATAATGCACTTTCTCAGTTATCTACTGTTTAACAAAATAATGAACTTTCTCAGTTATCTACTGTTTAAGAAAATAGTAAACTTTCTCAGCCATATCTCCAGGTTTGCCCTGGTAACATTAAGAAAAAGCTTGAAACCCATGCACACATAACTCTAAATCAATCTAAAATGTTTTATAAAAGAATTAGGCTCTTCTAGACTGTTCCCAATCCTTCTAATTTCCTATTGTTGGAGTTTAAGAAAACTAATAAATTACACTCATTTTTACCTCACTTGAATTTAGGACCAATGGAAAGAAATCTCCCCCGTTATTCTAATAAGCACGGGATTGCAGTGTATGGTTTAGGTATAAAGGGTGTCCTCACACTGAAGCGTGAACTTCGACCACCGATAACCACCTAGGTCACCAGCAGTGCTGATCCATCTCTCCTTCATGGAACCCACCTTGTAAAACTTGCCAAATGGAGTAGAGCCACATGTGCTTCCTGTAGGTACACAGCTGCTCTGAGAATAGAAACGAGGGAAAGGGACCGAGTTGTGTTCACTTAGTTCCTGTTCCCAAAGTTAGAGTCCACGTGCCACCCCTGAGAGTGAGTGAGAGGAGAGGAGAAGGAGGGTGTCCCCAGCATGGCTCCGATGGAGGAGATATTAGGGATGGGGAATTCTTTTTCCCCATACACCTGTCTTCCATTCTTCCTTCCTTCCTACCAGATGTATTGATTGTCTCATACATACCAGGCATTGGAGATTACAGTCTAACACTGGAAACGGGTATTAAGTAGTAATTAGAGCGTATGCAATGGAGGAGGATTTCAGAGCTCTACAGGAACTTGCACCTAGGCTGGGAAGTCAGGAGAGCCCTCCTGAAGTTGTGCCATTTCAGTGGAGCCCTGAAAGATAGGGCGACTTCCACCCTATTTAGGGGAGTTTGGGGAGCAGAGGGGATGCTAAGTGTGAAAGTCCTGAGCATGAAGGAAACGACACTTGCTAGCGTGGCTGACGCTAAAGAGCAACAAAGGGGGTGACGTGAGGTGAGGCTGGAGGTAAAGGCAGGGGCCAGGTCATTCGGGACTTGGTGCAGTGGCACAAATTCTAAACTTCTGAAAGAGCAGCACAGTTTTTATTTGGTTCAGCCATGGGACAGGAGGCAGCAGAGTGAAGAGTGGTTGGAGGGAAACAGGTGGATGTGGGAGCCCAATGGGAAGCTATTACTCTGGTTCAGGGAGGAAATGAGAATGCTTGGGTGTGAGGTGGTGGTGGGAATGCAGAAGCAAGAAAGGATTGGAGAGATATTTAGAAGAGGAGTAGAATGGACAGGGCTTGGGGAGTTACATATGGTGGTGGAGAGGCGGTCAATGAAGAAGAATCAAGCAAAACTCCTACATTTGTGGCTTGACCGTTTTCCAGACTCTCAACTGAGCTTTATGACATTCCTAAGTATTCGATTAATTTTAAGAGAAAAAATCTCATAATTAGAGTTGAGTAGATTTAGATCTTGCAGTACTTGACTTTGTATTTCAAAACTGTCCTTCCCTGGCAGACTAAAGCCAGTGCAAAACACCCATGAAAATTGTGCATTCTTAAAAGGACTAGCACAATTTACATTCATAAGTAAATGTTTATTCTTCTCCCCTATAAATTACAGGGATAAATATAAAATCTCTTAAGGTTTTTGCAGGGAAATTCTCTTTACAAGTTGCTTAACTTACTTTGGCTGTATGCCATTTTTGTTACACAAATTGATGGGTAATTTTCAATAATGTGCAGCTAAATTTTGAAAAATTGTTCAAAATTTCAGATTCCCTTTGCCAAAGATTGTGGAAACAAGGAAAAATGTATCTCAGACCTCAGCCTGCATGTCGCCACCACAGAAAAGGACCTGCTGATTGTCCAGTCCCAGAATGATAAGTTCAACGTTAGCCTCACAGTCAAAAATACAAAGGACAGTGCTTATAACACCAGGACAATAGTGCATTATTCTCCAAATCTAGTTTTTTCAGGAATTGAGGTAAACTTTCATTATTTCATTTATTTATTCTCTTAACAGTCATTTACTGGGCCTACTTTTCATGCTACTGAGATAATTGTTTTTATTAGATTGATTCTGAAAGAATAGAAGGAATTTTTACATTAGTCCTCAGCAATGGTGAAGGTATTAAGCTTTTTAAAAAATTTTTGTTTTATTTATTCAAATATGTATATCTTTTCATAGATTCTGTATGAGGAAAGGATAGCTCATGTATAAAAACTGTATGTTTCACAAAATCCTTAAACCACCGAAACTGAAACGGAGTCAAGGAAAATAATAACAATCAAAGCCAAAATAGTTAACAGAGGTACAGAGAGGTACCTCTGTGCTGAGCAAAAAAAATTTACCTGCAGAAAAATCAAGATACCATACCTCCCTATCTATGCAAAATCCTTACTTTGGCAAGATATTTGTATTAAATAACTGTGTCAATGATTTGTAACAGAAGTTTCTTTTATTATGTTGGCAATAAAATATATTAATCTGTGTAAGATGGTATATCAGAGGTAGTCAGTGTTTCCAAATTTGAACTTTGCTTTTAATTCTGATCTCCAAATGAATCCCACTGAGTTAAAATTTTGTGTATATTTATATTAATTAATATTACATACAATTTATATTAAAAGCAATGCACTTATTAATATTATACATAGTATTAAAACACTGTTGTCTACTTTCTGTAAACTCAGATTTCATGGACATTTCTATCTGTTAGGATATCACTTAGAGACATGATGACTAAGACAAACCTAAAAATAATGTCATATATTACTATATTTTTGATTCAATTAAGAATATTAATTGCAGGCTGGGCATGGTGGCTCATGCCTGTAATCCCAGCACTTTGGGAGACTGAGGCGGGCGGATCACGAAGTCAAGAGATCGAGACCATCCAGGCTAACTCGGCGAAACCCCCTCTCTACTAAAAATACAAAAAATTAGCAAGGCCTGGTGGCACGCACCTGTATTCCCAGCTACTCAGGAGGCTGAGGCAGGAGAATCACTTGAACCCAGGAGGCGGAGGTTGCAGTGAGCCGAGATCACACCACTGCACTCCAGCCTGGGTGACAGAGAGAGAACAAGACTCTGTCTCAAAAAATAATTATAATTATTATTATTATAAATACAAATGTACAAAGTAATCTTGGGGAAAATATTACCACAAAATTTTTCTCTATTAAAAATTATTGCCTGTATCCTCCTCAGCTGACTTAATGGCCTGTCAGAGAGGCATAGCTAAAAATCTGACAGTGTATCTCTTCTGCGTATATTAGCAATAACAACAGTAATAATGATGGCAACCATTTCTTGAGTCACATCATGGTTTAGGCCTTGTACTAAGGATTTCACTTAATTTTCATTAATTATTTTGTAAGTAGGTATGACTGTACTGCAGAGATGCGAAGATAAAACCTTTTTTTCATGTTTCAACATTCTTGTAATTGCATTTTACAATTGATAACGTGTTTATTTACCTGGCAGTGTTATTTTTCCTTCTTATGGGTTTGTAAAAATAATGGCATATCTCATGTTCAATGGCATTTTAAACTGGACAAAATAGAGTATATGACTAAAACCACTTGATAGAAAATCAGTCCCAGAGAGATGAGGAATCTTAACAAGGATAAAGCTAACAGTGGTGCAGTCAGGGTTTAAATTCTGGTGGTCACGGGTCAGAGCCTATGCTCTTATCCACTGCACTAAACTCCTCCAATAACTAACGTTCACTGAAGGCTGCTCTGCACCAGTCTTGGGTGTGTGGATTATTTTATCCAGCCACCACAATCACTCTGTGAGGGAGGTGCTATTAGCACTTTCATTTTACAACTGAAGATTTAGGCAGGATTGTGAGATATGCTTTGTCTTTCAGGCACCCACAAGTGATATTTTAGGATTTCCATGAGTGTAGAACAGCTGGTCCCAGAATTCTGTGCCTCTTCCAGCTAAATTGAGACAAAAATATTGGCAAGGCAGTCACCAAGACACATGTGGGAAAATTCTGAAAGAACACTTTTCAATATTTCACCTGCTTGTCTGCTCTGATTCTGTTTGCTTTCTCTTCCTAGGCTATCCAAAAAGACAGTTGTGAATCCAATCATAATATCACATGTAAAGTTGGATATCCCTTCCTGAGAAGAGGAGAGATGGTGAGCAGATTATACAAAATACATGTGGAAATTGAATATGAAAAGTAATATGTGCAAAGACAAATATATAAATCCTTCCAATGGTAGTTTAGGATAATATGGGTGAAAAATGTTCAATTCAAAACTGTGACAGATTGGAATATGCTATGGTCAGAATGTTTGTGCCCCACCAAAATTCGTATGTTAATACTTAATCCCTAATGTGATAGTAGTAAAAGATGAGGCCTTTAGGAGGTCATTAGGTCCAGAGGGTGGAGCCCCCATGAGGGATTAGTGCCCTCATAAGAGAGGCTTGAGGGAGACTGCTCACCCCTTCTACCACGTGAAAACACATAGCAGGTGTCATCTATGAGAACTGGGTGTTTCCAGACACTGAAACTGTTAGTGCCTGGATCTGGGACTTCCCAACCCTCAGAACTGTGAGCAATATATTTCTGTTATTTATAAATTGCCTGGTATAAGGTATTTTGTACAAGGTATTTATAAATAACAGAAACATATTGTAACAACCTTGTAACAATTCTTATACAGGCAAACTCGAACACCAAGACAAGATTTAAAATTTATACTACATAACATATCTAATTTATACTACATAACATATCTAATTTATACTACATAACATATCTAATTTATACTACATAACATATCTAATTTATACTACATAACATATCTGATCAAATGGAGCTGGGAAATTCTGTTATTGGAGTCTCCTAGGTAGTAGGTGTCTCTGGCCTACAAGAAAAAGAATGCTTCAAGTAGATTGGTTTAGAACTTAATCAGAAATTCTCCTCCCAGCTCTCTCTTTTTGAAAAACGATTGCCTTACTGAGATACAATTCATGTAGCATGGAGTTCGCTCATTGAAAGCGTGTATTTCAATGGGTTTTAGTGTATTCACCAAATTATAAATTGTATAGTCATTATGACAATTGATTTTAGAACATTTTCACACACCACAAAGAAGCCACGTATGCATTGGCAGTCACTCTGTTTTTCCTCAACAGCCTTTCTCCCAACCCCAGGCAATCACTAACCTACTTTCTTTTTCTATGGAACAAATTGAATTTCCAAATATTAATTGACTTTTATTTGCAATTCTAGAATCAGGCAACACCTTATTCTGTAAAATAAAATGAATGGTGGATGAGCTGAGGAGAGGAAGTTGACTTTATAGAGAGAAAAGGGCTGAAGAAAGCAGAAACAGAGAACGAAAAGTCGATTGGTCATTTCAAAGTTATTTTCCTTGTAAAAGTGAAAGCAGAGGGGATTTTCTTATCGTGCTGTTTGAAACTGGCTTGATTGGGGATTTGGTGATTATCTCTCACTTTCCTCATCTCTCAAAAAGTCAGACAAATGATTTAATTTCAGCCTTGTGGTGTGGAACTTAAGCATTATTTAATCTGTTGGGCCTAGAGCAAGAGCTGTCCAAACCAGTGACCTCCTATACACTTTATTTAACATATTTCTTAGTCTATTCTGGCTGCTATAACTAAATACTATAAACTGAGTAGCTTATTTCTCACAGTACTGGAAGCTGGGAAGTCCAAGGTAGACGCACTGGTAGATCCAGTGTCTGGTGAGGGCCCATTTCATGCTTCACAGAAGATGTCTTTTCAATGCATCCTGAGATAGCAGAAGCAGGGAGGCAGCGTTCTGAGTTACAAGGGTACTAATCCCACTCACGAGGGCTCTGCCCTTATGATCTCGTCACCTGCCCAAAGGCCCCATCTCCTAATATCATCACATTGGTATTTAGGTTTCAACACATGAATTTTGAGGGGAAACGTTCACATTATAGCAATATGTAAAACATGGTACAAATTCACATTGAAAAAGAAAATGTATATTATATGTTATTCTATCTATTTTTGAGATACAATAAGGTTTCATTTTGTAAGACAATGTTTCTCAAATAACTTCATAATTTGAGTTTAGGTAATGTCATTTATGGAAATTGAATATTTTAGTCAAAGTAAACAATTTCTTATCTGTTACTAAAGACATATTTTTATTTTATAGGTAACTTTCAAAATATTGTTTCAGTTTAACACATCCTATCTCATGGAAAATGTGACCATTTATTTAAGTGCAACAAGGTTGGTTTACATGTGTATAAATGTATGTATATGAAAGTGTATTGCTTCTGCGTATTCTGAATATTTTGCTCTATAAACTCACCGACAGTTTCTTGCAGGTTGTAGGAGATCAGTAGAAGTGGAAGGCGATTAACCACTCTCCTTCACAAAAACACCCTTAAGAATAATTAGCAAAATAAAGAAATTTTCATTTAATAGAAATAATTCACCTAACTAGATTAAAGCAATGGTTCTATGAGCTACAGAAGATACCATAATCACACATCATTTATATCTGCCAAATTGCATTTAAATTCATAAAAAATTTACTGATAATTTAAAAACTTTCACTGGCTGCCCATCAAGGTCAAATGAATCATTAGATGGACTTAAAGTTTTGTGATGTCCTTTTGTAATTTAATATACTTTATTGAAATCAGTCAGAACTTCTGAAAGGTATCATAGAACACACAGACTAACAACAGCAAAGGCCCAATAAGGAAAGTGAAATAGTGGTCTAACTTTCTTCTAATTGTAATCATCCACTGACCTGTCTGCAGTGAGATGGTGTCTTCTACTGTTTTATTCACAGTGACTAGCATTGTGCCTCCTGTATTGTAATCACTACATAGATGTAGACTAAATGAATAACTTAGATAAATGAATTAACAGATTAATTCTGTATGTTCAAATCAACTCAACAAATATTTATTTGGCATCTATTATGCACAAGATATTGGATTATCACTGTAAGGAATATAAAAATTACTAAGGGCATGAAACTCCTCATAGGGTAAGTATTACAGTAGGGTGTTGAGACTAGTATAAAATTATTGTAACCTGGGATAGAATAAAAACAATCCATTATAGAGATATAAAGCTGTGTCAGAAAATTAATAGAAGCTGAAATAATATCTACTTGGCAACAGGAACCCAAGAAAGCTTTATCAAGGAACTTATAATTGAGAAAGACCTTGAAGAGTAGATAGCATTTCACAGAGAGGTCGCTGAATAGCACTAGGTGGAGCATTTCAGGCAAAATATACAGCTTGATTAAAAAGGTTATCAATTTTAGCTGAAATATAAAGAATACAGAAAGTAGCAATGAAAATAAACAGGGAGTTTGCATTCTATCATATTATGTTAGGTACTGAATGTCAGTCAAGGTATTATTTCTTAATTGAACAGACCTTGAAAAGCCAGTAAAGTTTTTGAGAGGTAAAGTCATCTGTACAGAGCTGCTGCTTATGGAGATTAATTTAGGAAGGCTGCAGTGTGGAATAGGGGAGAGAAAAGGGGACCATTCATGCTAAGAGCTGAGTCACACAAATACCTGTAATCCAAGGCAGCATGCTGCTTTCTCTGTCCTGCTGCATATGAGCCACTTTATACATTTGGGAATAAGCACAGCTATTGAAAAGTACTCTTATGCCCATTCTGTGAGACAATATGTTAGGTACTTGGTCAGTTGGTGGAGGGGTGTGTGTATAATAATAATGAAAGCTAACACTTACTGAATATTTCCTATGTCCTAGGCACAATCTTAAACACTTTATACTTATTGCTCATTTAATCATCATTTATTACCCATTTAATATCCCATTTTATAGATAAAGAAATCAAGGCAAAGACAGATAAGTAATTTGACCAAAGTGTATCAGTGTGCAAGAACAATCCCATTCTCTGGCCCCAGAGTCAGTGTTCATTACTTGTTATATCATTTGTATGTGTTTTCTAATATGAGGAAGTATGTGTATGTGTGTATGCACATATATATGTGTGTTTACGTAATATATAATTTAAATGATAACCAAAATCAAGAGAATAAATCAGTGCTTAACAAATAATATGATCATCAAGTACTTAGTATGGAAAGACTATTAAAGAAGAAAACAAAAGATTTTAGATTTATTCTCAGCTGTGTGACCCTAATCACTTATCTTTGCTAAGTCCTCATCTGTGATAAATAAGAATCACCTGGGGGCAGATAGGTGGTTAAAAACAGAAATTCCTGCACCCCAAGTTGGAACCACTAAATCCACATTTCTAAGGGAAGCCCAATAATCTTTGTATTTTAACAATTAAACCGAGGGACTCATCATTATTGTGATAGAATTTTGAAAAACATAAATCCGTGAGATTGTCAACTCTAGTTGCACATCAGAATCAACTTGGGAACTTTCAAGCATACCAATCATCTCCGATCTCCTTCTTCACCCCAATTAAGAAAATAATTAAAAATTATACTCTTACATGCTTTTATTTAGTTGCCAGGAGAAGTTCTCTTTCAAACACTTAGAAATGTCTCTAAGTAGTCAAGATTTTAATGGTTTGTCTGAATGTGCTGTGTATTTTCTAGTGACAGCGAAGAACCTCCTGAAACCCTTTCTGATAATGTAGTAAACATTTCTATCCCGGTAAAATATGAAGTTGGACTACAGTTTTACAGGTAGGAGAAAACTACATTTTTATGTTGATGCCTTTCTATTAACCCAGTGGTTCTGAAAGTGTGGTCCCTGCCTGGCCAAGGGCATCAGCATCACCTGGAAACTTGTTAGGCAAATTCTCTGGTCCCACCTGAAACCTACCAAATCAAAAACTCGGAGGATGGGGTTAAACAAGCCTTCTAGGTAATTCTCATGCATCCTAATGTTTGAGAACCATTATACTAAATAACCCAAAATGTTAGGTGTTACTGATACCGGATTGCATTCGCTGTCCAGTCTTAATTCCCGAATGCAAGTTGAAGACCCAGAAGTCCTTCGCAAAACACGATATTTTCTTAGAGGCCACCAGCATATTTCTTGGCCATCATTCTCATCCTGTGGAAGCTGATCAGTCTTCTCAATCTGGACACACAAGATTAAAGCATTTCTCATTGACAAGAGCTGTTTATTTCTTCCACCATTCATAAACCATTATTTCTCTTAAGAACTTCTTATCTATCCAAACACAAACTATGTTGACAAACTTTCCCTCTATAATTTCCCCTGCTTAAGCAGAACTCCAAGCTTTTGCCAAATAAACATGTGCAATGTACTTAAAAGGATAAGAATCAGTGGCAAGTTGGTTTATTCTAAAAGTCTTATCATTTTATTAATTTTTAAGAATAGTGGCTAACATTTATTGAGCCTTTGTGTTCTGTCTTATCTGATCCTCATGATAATGCTATGGTTCAAATACAACTACTATCTCCGTTTTCCAGTTGAAGAATTTCAGGTTCAGAGAGGCTAATTTACCCAAGGTTATATATTCAGGAAGCGTTAGTTTAAACCATTTCACGTGCTTTTTTTTTCTTTTAATTTAAAAAGTGTTTTAAATTGACACATGATAATTGTACATATTTATAAGGTGCTTGGAGATGTTGTGATGCAAGTAATATATAGCAATTAAACAGGGTAATTGGAACATCCATCGTCTCAAACATTTATCTTTTTTTTTATTGGGAACATTCAATATCTTCCTTCTGGCTTAATAATTTATTATCTATGGCACTCTCTCTTTACTAACTGGAGACTACAAAAATGGCATGATTATAGGATATACATGTAGATTGTGCTAATATTTCTCAGCCTTTAAATTCTATCGGCTATTTTCTATTTTTCTGTATCCACTTTTATTAGTGCACTGACTTTTCCCCAAGAGTTTTCCATTTACTTAAAATCAAATTTTGGCAAACACTTATAAATATTTTTTGTCTTCCTTTGACTGAAGTGCTGCTTAAAAACATACTGTTTTATTCTACCAAGTTCATCCAAAGAACATGATGAAGCTGTGTAGAGAAGATTGAACTTTTAAGTTTAGCAGTAAATATAGGACTTTAAATTATGAAATGGTAAAAATTTTAAATCTATTTAGAATTCAGCATTACATTTTAGCTTCATTTTTCACTAGGTATAAATGGTATTAGTGAATTTATGGAAACTTTTCACTTGTTAACAATGAAATTTTAACTTTTAAAACTCATATTCTAGCATTTTGGGGTCAAATAAGCATCAGTGATGATTAAACTAAATTATATAATCCTTCTCACTCTCCTCAAAGATTTAATTTTAGGTTTCAAGGTAAATGAATTACCCTATGATTTGAAATCCCTACAAGTATTTTTGTGGAATTACATGATATGGAGAAAGAAAATAATGAGGCCAAATAAAAGTTAAACTTTGTTTTGTTTTATTTTTCTTCTTCTAATTAATTCTTTTAAGCTCTGCAAGTGAATACCACATTTCAATTGCTGCCAATGAGACAGTCCCTGAAGTTATTAATTCTACTGAGGACATTGGAAATGAAATTAATATCTTCTACTTGGTAAGAAATTACCTCTAAAATAGTATTCTAAAGGAGTTATTTGTAAATATATAAATTAAAGTATTAACAGATGCATAAAAATATGTTGCTACAATGTTTAATCTCTATGTTCCAGCATATTTTCTTTATAATTTCATAAATATAAATATAAACATATTATATATATAATTTTCAATTATATTTTTCTTTATAACTTCACCGAAGATTTAAATTTGTGATAATTATATTTTCAAATCAGTTTAGAGATCTAAGTCTCTAATTTCCTCAAAATAAGATACTATTAGAATGACTTTCTAGAAAAAATATAAACTATGGGACTAGATAGATGCTACCGATAAACCTGTAGACTTTACTTACATTATTTTTTCAGTGTGACTGAGAAAAGCACCTTTTCATTAATTATGACTATATCAGAAATTTGTTATCACAATTGTCTTGGCAATTTTTTTTACTCAACAAATAAGTATGTATCACGTTCTCCTTATTGTTACCTTTCACATGCATTGTACTATAAATTACTCATGTTGGTACTACCACCTCCTTAAGTGATGTTTTCTATTACATTTATTTTTCCTTTTAAATCTTTTATAACAAACTCTATACCACTATAGCAAACAATCATGGAATTTTATTTTAGGTAATGCCTAGTTACTGACACAGACTCAAGTTAAAATTACTCAAGGAAAAAAGAGAACACAATTCAAATAATGGATTTAAATATGTATTCAAAAATATGAGATAATGCAACAAAATTATAAATGAAGATAGCCTCAATCCCTTTGGGAATTGCCAACCACAAAAAAATGTTCTCTCACAAAGTATAAATAAACATATACTCCCAAGATTAATTTCATTTTTTAAAATTTGTACTCTGCTAGAATTCCTACGACAAGATACCCTGGAAATTAGCATAAATGCCAATCACTCTACTGAATTCTAGGATAGATTTTTGGAATTCAGGCTATCAGATTTCTCCAGCCCCATTCACTTTCCCTGAACTAGAAAATTCAGCAAAAAAAGAAAGACAACAAAAGACTTTGTTGTAGATCTTTATATATTGTAACTTCTTAAGGTCCAGATTTGAAATAGGTACTCCCTCTTCTAAAAGTGTTGATATGAATTACATTGCTAAGAATATTCCTGAGCATAAAACTTTGTGTGTATCTCTGATTATTTTGCTGAAGTAAATTCTAGAATTGGAATAATGGAGTTTTTTAAAAGAACTTTTTTTAAGGTGAAACCCAGTAAGTTTACTGCTCGGAATTTTCCCTAGGAAATTTTTGGTGATAGAAACAAAGATTTCAGAGATGTTCTTAACAATATTATTTATAATAGTTTAAAAATTAAAGCCTGAGCACAATCTAAACATTTAACACAATGAAATTACTTAAATAAATTGTCATATATTTAGCGAAGAGATTATCACATATTCAAGGGAGAGACTTAATGTAATATTTTAGAAGGCACATTTTGGAGTAAGAAACCATAATGCTGCTATTTACTAGCTTTGTGATCTTGGAAGTTCTTAATTTTCATTCCAACCTTCTTACCTCATAGATAAAACAAAGATAAAAAGAGGATCTGCTTCCTGCAGTTGTTAACAGGGTTAAAAGCAATAATGCATATAAGAAAATTAGCACAGTATGTGGCACATAGTCACAATATTGACGTTGTGGTTGTTATGAACAGTCATATTCTCAATAAACTTATACATTTAAAGGAAAATGCCATAGCATAATACATTTTACAGACAGGGTACAAAACTGTATTTTATTGTGTTACAAATTTTATAAATATGCCTATATGCAAATAGTAAGGACAGGTAACCTACACTAAAATTTAACCAAGGTAGTTGAAGTATAGGAAACGTTTATTTTCTGTTTATTTTCGGTATTTTCCAGTGTTTCTACAAGGAACATTTTTTAATCAGAAAAAAATGATAATTACAGAACACAGGATTTCTGACTGAATATCAGGAAACAGAATTTGACTGGAAATCAAGAAGATAAGAGTTAGGGAGCATGTTTAAGGGTCCAGGTGCAGCTGGTCAGGAACCTCCAGAATTCCAGAATTAAAGGATGTGTTTAATCTTTACCAACCCAGGAAATTGCTTCAGATCTGAGGAGCTCTCAGTCTGGAAGGCTCAGCTGGGTAGATCGCTGACTTTCCTTGGGTCTATCTATGTAAATCAAGGCGTTCCCTACCCAGCTAAAGAAGCTGCACAGGGATGCCATAGGCTTTAGGCCTACGGATTATGCTTCAGCAGTGGGAAGGGGACCACTGCACCTGGTTGTCCCAGTTCAGTTGTACCTTTTAAGCAGGCAAGGACCTCTGGATAGTGAGTTCAGTTTCCTGTTGAACTTCATCCTGCCCACCTTTCTCTTTGAGCTACACTCACTACTGGTAGCAGAACATGATACCAAGTGGAAATTTGGGGTTAGTGGATGAAAACGAATGGAGACTGAAATGAAAGTAAATTTGACTCTCATAAAACCAGATTATCAACAGCCAGTGGCACAGTAGCCCTAGTTGGGGGCAGAATTGTGAAGGGAAGCAGATGGGAGTCTGGTTTGCCTGTATAGCGGTGGCAGATCCCATCTAGCCAGGATTAGAGATGATTTATGCGTTTAGGGAATTATGGCAAACTGGGTAAAGGCAACCAAAAATCTAAATTATTCCATAGTCTCCCTTCTTTCCAGTTTCAAAAAGACTGGTATGTTAAAAATAATAATAAAATAAATAAATAAATAAATAAAGAATGAGCATGGCAAGAACATAATAACAGACAAAAACGTCCAGTTCTGGTCTTCTATTAATCCTAGGTCTATTAAGAGAATGGGGGATGGAGGAACAATATGATTATAGCTGATTCATACAGCTACTGACCATTAAGTGTCCATATTTTCTCCTGGCTGAATTATGCCAATTCTCTGTACAGCACCATAAAGGATCTATATTCATTTGGGGATTCAAAATATTACACAACTTACTTCATCAGCTAGAAAACAAAGTCCTACATAAGACAGAAAGAATTATATTAAAGGAGAATGAAAGATTACATTTCCACTTTTTTTCTTGTAGATTAGAAAAAGTGGACCTTTTCCAATGCCAGAACTTAAGCTGTCAATTTCATTCCCCAATATGACATCAAATGGTTATCCTGTGCTGTACCCAACTGGATTGTCATCTTCTGATGTAAGTCATGTGTGCCTCGGAATTATGTCATTACTGTTATCTTTTCCACTTTATGTTTAAGCCTTTTCCACTGCATGATACTTGTAATAAAGAGTTTTACCGAAGTAACATGGAGAGGTATTTAGATAATTAAAAGCAAATAATAATAGATGTATTATTCCCTAGAGCTGCTGTAACAAATTATCACAAATTGAGTGACTTAAAACAACACAAATTTATTCTTTCACGGTTCTGGAGTCCAGAAGTCCAAAATCAAGGTGTTGACAGTGTTAATTCCTTCTGGAGGCTCCAAGAGAGACTCTTTTTCATGCTGTTTTCCTGGCTTCTGGTGACAGCTGGCAACCCTAGGCGTTCCTTGGCTTGCGGCAGCATAACTCCTATCTTTGCCCCTGTCTTCACCTGGCCTTCTCTGTGTTTCTATGTGTTCTCCTTCTGTCTGTGTTTCTGCACACTCACCATTAGATTTAGGGTCCACCCTAAATCCAGAGTGATCTCATCTGGAGATCCTTAATATAATTATGTCTGCAAAGACCCTATTTCCAAGTAAAGTCATGTTTACTAGTTCTAGGAGGATTTAGGCATATCTTTGGGGACCATTATTCAATCCACTAGAGTAGATTTTAAATAATTCATTGTTATGAAATGTTTGTTACACTTTTCCTTGATTTGTGGTAATCAAACAACTCTATAAAGTGACTTCTTAATTGTGCCTAAGCATGCACAGCTGCAAACAAAAGAGTATAATTGTATTTACTCACATCCCAAATAATAGCAATATTGCACCCCCTTTATGTTTTTAGCTTGAATGAAACTATATGATAGTTCGTTATGGTTTAGTACCTAAAACAAAAAATCACCATAAGTATTGAATTAATGTGTGCATGATGTCAGAATTTGGAAATCTGTCTTTTCATGCATTTTTTTAAAGTATTCTCAGAAATCAAGAAATAGCAACAATGCTAATTGGCTTGTGATCACTTAAATGTTTTCCTAAGGGCAAGGGAAAAATAAGCCTCTGGAATTTCCCTCTAATCAAAAAAGCAGGTTTGTGAAAATCCAAAAGAGAAAAAAAATTGTACTTTTCATACTGCCTAGGAAACTTTAATCTTACTAACTTTTGTCAAGGATATTGAGAGTACTGGGGAAGCAAAGATTTACTAGGTTAAGTCTAGAACCAGCTATCTTATAAATATAGCATTTTAACATAATATGTTAACATCTATAGGGCTGTCTGCTTACGTCTTCCTCCCATGTAGACTGAGTGTCTTATCCTTGGTGTGTAGGGAATCAAAAGTATTATTGGATGAATACATAAATACACATGAAGGTCCCTCGCTTTTCAATTGTTTCATGACCCACAATATTGAACAAGTATTTTTGTTGTTTTTGTTTCCTTTTTTTATTTGAGACAGAGTCTCTCTCTGTCACCCAGGCTGCAGTGCAGTGGTGCGATCTGGGCTCACTGCAACCTCCGCCTCCCATGTCCAAATGATTCTCCTGCCTCAGACTCCCAAGTAGCTGGGACTACAGGCTCCTGCCACCACACCCAACTAATTTTTGTATTTCTAGTAGAGATGGGGCCTTCACCATGTTGGCCAGGCTGGTCTCGAACTCCTGACCTCAGGTGATCCACCCGCCTCGGCCTCCCAGAGTGCTAGAATTACAGGTGTGAGCCACTGTGGCTGGCCGTTGTTTTTATCAGTAGAATTTTAAATGTTTTACTCTCTCTGCAGTATAGAATTTATAAGCTTATCTTTGATTAAGGTAATAATGAATGTATTAATCATGTAATAGTAAGTTCTATTAGCATTCTTTCTTTTCCATTACAACCTCACTAGTATCCATTACAATTCAAAAATAGCATGGTAACAGTACGTATTATCTTGGGGTGGATATATATGTATGTATGGCTGGTGCATAACAACCTTTTCCATACAGCACACTTACAAAGATGGATCTTTAATATATGGCAATGGCTGTCATTCACAGATTCTTTACACTACTGCAGCAAGTCATTTTTTTCCTCTGATATCTGGCATTGTCTAATAAATGTAATATTTTCATTTCTAGAATGCAAACTGCAGACCCCATGTCTTTGAGGATCCTTTCAGTATCAGCTCTGGAAAGAAAATGACTACATCAACTGACCATCTCAAACGAGGCACAATTCTGGTAAATTAAGACAAGTGCTATTTTTACCATTGTTTTCCAAATGAATAAAATTGATATCAATCTAGAAATAACCATCTGAAGAATTTAAATATAGTATATTTGATAAAATGGCAAGAATACTGATCTGTATCTCTGGATATTTAAACAGGACTGCAATACCTGTAAATTTGCTACCATCACATGTAATCTCACTCCTTCTGACATGAGCCAAGTGAATGTTTCGCTTATCTTGTGGAAACCAACTTTTATAAAAGTAAGTAACTACATTGTTCTATGCACTGATTGAATAATATCAATAAATATTCATTTACCACTTAGAATATGCAAGGCACAGTGCTGCTGTTGGAAAGAATGTGAGACTGGAAGTCTAAGAGGATGTGACCAAGCCCCAGCTCTGCTTAACCAGCTATGTGTGTCTCGTCTTCCTTGTCTGTTAAGAACTAAGATATTACCAAGGTCCCTTCTGGAGAGATATACTTTTTTCAATCTCTCTTATCCTTTGTCTTTGTAACTTAAGAGATAAATACCTTTCCAGTACCAAAGCTTGCACTTCTGTTAATACTTTGGAACTCAGTTAATGTACAGAGTATAATAAAGTGGCAATCCTTGACCCCAGTAACAAAGGAAAGAGCTTACATATACCATAGACTTACTGTGTTTTATCAGACTTTTATTATATGTATAACTTTATAATATATAGGTATATATGAAGCCTTTTTTTTTTTTTTTTTTTTTTTTTGAGATGGAGTCTCTCTCTGTCGCCCAGGCTGGAGTGCAGTGAAGCGATCTCGGCTCACTGCAAGCTTCGCCTTCCGGGTTCACGCCATTCTCCTGCCTCAGCCTCCTGAGTAGCTGGGACTACAGGTGCCCGCCACCACGCCCGGCTAATTTTTTTTTGTATTTTAGTAGAGACTATGAAGACATTTTTAACCCCTTATAAAGCCAAATCTGTCTGACAATAAGCTACTTTAAAACTTTTTATTGTATTTTGTATTATTTGTTTCTCAGGAAGTATTTAGTTGAATATATGACATTGCCATTTTTGAATTTGATTATAGTAAGTTGCCATTTTTATGTTATTAACTGTTAATATTGGCAATTTCATTTTTTAAATTTCAACTTTAATTTTATACTCCTTGTATACACGCACGAGTTTGTTAGATGGGTATATTTGGAGGATATTGAGGTTTAGGGTACAAATTTCACCGCTCAGGTAGTGGGCATAATACCAAATAGGTAGTTTGTCAGCTCCCCCAAGTGGTCCATGGTGTCTCCTGTTCCCATCTTTATATCCATGAGTACCCAAGACTTAACTCTCACTGATACGTAAGTACATGTGGTATTTGGTTTTCTGTTCCTGTGGAATTTGCTTAGGATTATGGCCTCCATCTGCATGTATGTTGCTGCAAAGGACACGATTTTGTTCTTTTTTATGACTGTGCAGTGTTCCATGGTGTATATGTACATATTTTCTTTATCCAGGCCACTGTTGATGGGCACCTATGTTGATTCCATGTCTTTGCTGTTGTGAATAGCACTGCAATGAAGATATGACTGCATGTGTCTTTTTGGTAAACAGTTTCTTTTGGGTATATACACCCAGTAATGGGATTGCTGGGTTGAATGGTAGTTCTGTTTTAAGTTGTTTGAGAAATCTCTAAACTGCTTTCCACTGGCTGAACTAATTTACATCCCCACCAACAGTGTATAAGCTTTTCCTTTTCTCCGCTGCCTCACCATTGTGTGTTATTTTTTGACTTCTTAATAATAGCCATTCTGACTGGAGTGAGATGGTACCTCATTTTGGCTTTGATTTGCATTTCTCTAATGATTAGTGATAATGAGAGTTTCTTCATATGTTTGTTGGCCACCTGTATGTCATCTTTTAAGGAGTCTATTCATGTCCTTTGCCCATTATTTAATGTGGTTATTTGTTGATTGCTTGCTGAGTTGTTCAAGTTCCTTATTCTGGATATTAGACCTTTGTCAGATGCATGGTTTGCAAATATTTTCTCCCATTCTGTAGGTTGCCTGTTTACTCTGTTGATAGTGTCTTTTGTTGTGCAGAAGCTCTTTAGTTTAATTAGATCCCACTTGTCAATTTTTGTTTTTGTTGCAATTGCTTTTAGAGACTTAGCCAAAAATTATTTGCCAACACCAATGTCAGGGAGGGTATTTCCTAGGTTTTCTTATAATATTTTTATAGTTTAAGGTCTTATATTTAAATCTTTAATTTGTCTTGGTTAGTTTTTGTATAGGGGGAAAGTTAGGGGTCCAGTTTCATTCTTCTGCATATGGCTAGCCAGTTATTCCAACACCATTTATTGACTAGGGATTCCTTTCCCCATTGCTTGTTTTTGTTGGCTTTATCAAACATCAGACGGTTGTAGGTATGTGGCTTTATTTCTGAATTCTCTATTATGTTTCACTGGTCCATGTGGCTCTTCTGTACCAGTATCATACTGTTTTGATTACCGTAGCCTTATAGTAGAGTTCAAAGTCAGGCAGTCTGATGGGTCTGGCTTTGTTCTTTTTACTTAGGATTGCTTTGGCTACTTGAGCTCTTTTTTTAGATCCACATGAATTTTAGAATAGTTTTTCCTAATTCTGTGAAAAATGATGTTGGTACTTTAAGAGCAATAGTGTTAAATCTATACATTGCTTTAGGCAGTATGTCCATTTAGTGATATTAAATGAAAGGCTTTTTCTTTTGTTTGTCTCATCTCTGATTTCTTTCAGCAGTGTTTTGTAGGTCTCCTTTTAGAGATCTTTTACCTCCTTGGTTAGCTGGATTCCTGGATATTTCAGTGCTTTTTGTAGCTTCTGTAAATGGAGTTTTTTGTTCTTCGTTTTTTTTTTGTTTTTTTTTTTTGAGACAGAGTCTCGCTCTGTCGCCCAGGCTGGAGTCCAGTGGCACAATCTCGGCTCACTGCAAGCTCTGCCTCCCAGGTTCACGCCATTCTCCTGCCTCAGCCTTCCGAGTATCTGAGACTGCAGGCACCCACCACCACACCCGGCTAATTTTTTTAATTTTTTTATTTTTAGTAGAGACGGGGTTTCACCATGTTAGCCAGGATGGTCTCAATCTCCTGACCTCATGATCCGCCCATGTCGGCCTCCCAAAGTGCTGGGATTACAGAAGTGAGCCACCGCGCCCAGCCCTGAGTTGTGTTCTTTATTTGACTCTCACCTTGAACATTATTGGTGTATAGAAATGCTACTAATTTTTGTACACCTATTTTATATTCTGAAACTTTACCAAAGTCATTTATGAATTCTAGGAGTTTTTTGGCAGAGTCTTAACAGTTTTCTAGGTATAGGATCATATTACCAGTGGAAAAAAGATAGCTTGACTTCTTCTATTCCTATTTGGATGTCTTTATTTCTTTATCTTGCCTTATTACTCTGGCTAGGACTTAGAGTACTAGGTTGAATAGGAGTAGTAACAGTGGGCATCCTTGTCTTATTCCAGTTCCCCAAGGGAATGGTTCCAGCTTTTGCCCATTCAGTATGATATTGGCTAGGATTAGTTACAGATGACTCTTACTATTTGGAGGTATGTTTCTTTGATGCCTGTCTCTACCTAGAGTTCTTGTGCTTATTCTTTCTCATCTTGGGGGACTGATGTTCTTCAACTGTGGTATAAGTTGAATGTAGTCATTGGTTTGTTTCTGGATGCTTTTAGAGGGCCAGGGCTCTGTACAGGATCTTTATTTGTGGGTGTATGCTCACAGGAGTGTTTTTTTTATTTTAATTTTATTATTATTATACTTTAAGTTTTATGGTACATGTGCACAACGTGCAGGTTTGTTCCATATGTATACATGTGCCATGTTGATGTGCTGCCCCCATTAACTCGTCATTTAGCATTAGGTATATCTCCTAATGCTATCCCTCCCCCCTCCCCCCACCCCACAACAGTCCCCAGTGTGTGATGTTCTCCACCCTGGGTCCAAATGTTCTCATTGTTCAATTCTCACCTATGAGTGGGAACATGCGGTGTTTGTTTTTTTGTCCCTGCAATAGTTTGCTGAGAATGATGGTTTCCAGTTTCATCCATGTCCCTACAAAGGACAGGAACTCATCATTTTTTATGGTTGCATAGTATTCCATGGTGTATATGTGCCACATTTTCTTAATCCAGTCTATTGTTGTTGGACATTTGGGTTGGTTCCAAGTCTTTGCTATTGTAAATAGTGCCACAATAAACATACGTGTGCATGTGTCTTTATAGCAGCATGGCGATCATTAAAAAGTCAGGAAACAACAGGTACTGGAGAGGATGTGGAGAAATAGGAACACTTTTACACTGTGGGTGGGACTGTAAACTAGTTCAACCATTGTGGAAGTCAGTGTGGCATTGCTTAGGTATCTAGAACTAGAAATACCATTTGACCCAGCCATCCTATTACTGGGTATATACCCAAAGGATTATAAATCATGCTGCTATAAAGACACAGGAGTGTTTATCAGCAAGATAATTTTTGGTGTTGTTGTTTGAGCTGTGATCCAGTAGAGGGCACTTAAGGGTGATGCGCAGTAGATAGGCTCTTAATCTTGCCACTCTTTTATTTGCTCATTTTTGCAGGTGTGCTCTGCAGTGGGTGGGGAGAGGCCTCCTCCAGTCACTGGCACTGTACCCATGTCTCTTTTGTTAGGTGTTCTGGGCCACAGGCTCCCTTGGGCAGAGGCCATGGCAGGTAGATAGGTGACACCTTTTCTGAAGCAGCCCTATGGAGGGAGTCATGCCCTACTCCAGTGCTGGCCCACACTGGCCCACGAATCCATGTGTGTTACCCATCTCAGGGCTCTGAGATGGGGGCTCCTCCCCGACTTGAGTGCCAGCCATAGATCTCAGCTTGGTACTCCTGAGCTGGACATGCCATCTGTGGGTCTCCAGGACACCCCGCAGCTCAGAGTCAGGCTCTGGTTGCTTTGGAGGATCCAAAGTGCTCCCAGGTCACAGGGAAAGTACTCAGGTGGGGCACAGCACCCAGGCTGGGCAGCAGAGACTGCGCTGTGCACATGCTCCGGTAGGGTAGTTAGGCAGGGACTCTAGGAGGGTCTGGCAGGCAGGAGAGGCTGCAGAACAGACATGCCCCAGTCCCATGGGGAATGCCTGCTCTCTCCTGGATTGTGGTCACCTGGGGCTAGAGCCTCTCTGAGGGAGATGGGGAGTCCAAGGGGATGGGCATCTATGTCTGTGCTCTGCTCACAAAACTCCTGGGCTCCATGCTAGCTGAAGCCCTGTCTCTACCTACTCCCTGGGAAAATCCACCTGCCAGCTCATACATCCATTGGAGATGTTGGGTACTCTGTAGCTTAGATCCCAGATGTCTGTGGCAAGAGTCAGCTGTCCCTCAGTCCCCTCCCTCACCCCTTCTCCAGGAGCCATTTAGGGCCAGGAAGTAGCCCAAGCATTCAGGTACCCTACGCAGGGTTCCCAGCTTCTCCCTCTTCAGACTTAGCATCTGTGTTGCCTCTCCACACACTCTCGGTGTTTTCTCCCTAGAGATCAGATCTGCCCAGATTATATTATCTACTTGATAATTTGGGATCTCTTAGTGGGAGAGATGGCTGTGTCTAGTTAGCCATCTTGTCCCCCCAGATCATCAATTTCATTTTTAATCCTAAATAAGGGCCTAGATAAACTTCATCACCAGAATGTAGCTGTTTCATGTCTTGCTACATTAAAGATAGGCAGAGTTTGAGGTTTGTTTTTTCTAGTGATAAATCAATAGAAAATATTTAAAAATTTTTTTTCATTCCATAACAAGGATCTAAGTAAGGATTTTCAGGGGCAAATGAGGGAGGATGAGTGCATGGTTATTATTTGATACTACCAGTTCCATTTGGAAGTTAACAAAACTGGAATTTTTAATCTCTCAGAAAAATCTTAGCTTTTATAAATGTCCTACTTAAACATGACTAGCTCTCATTTTGATTACCATCATATATCAAGAACAAATCCTATTTGCTTTTCAGTCATATTTTTCCAGCTTAAATCTTACTATAAGGGGAGAACTTCAGAGTGAAAATACATCTCTGGTTTTAAGTAGCAGCAATCAAAAAAGAGAGGTAAGTGCTACATGAGTTTTGAAAACATTATGCATTTCACTCTGAATTTTGTGACATAATGTTTTATAATTGTTGATAGTCCCTTAAGCAGTGACTGGTATTGCTCTCAGTAAGTGACAGACACTATTTGCTTCAAATTATACTTCATTAGCTTCAAATGTGATTTTAGTCTTATTCTTCCTTGTAAGAAACTGGGAAAATCATGATATTTACAATTCACATGCCACATTTGACTTTATCACGTATAACTATCACGGTAAATGGATGTTTTTACTTTTACTTTGATAGCAAATGATGCAGTTGTAACTTTCCTCCTTAAAAGCTGACATTATAAAATGCAGCTGACATCTGAAGAGCAGCCTCAAAAAAAAACTTCTTTATAAAAAGTGCCTTTAGACTGTACAGGAAAACATGTACATTTTTTAAAGTTTTCTTTCGAATTTCATTGAGAAATTTGAAACAAAAATGAGATGGTATTTCCTAATACAAATTCAGACTTGAGTCCTTAGTGAAAATAGAAAGGTTTGAGTTTTTCACTCTTGTCCTTTTTATAAATTAATAAGCCAAGGTGACGGAGTAAGACCCCGTATCTAAAAAAATAAAATAAAATAAGTGCTTGTTACACATGCAGGCACTTCAGGATGATCTCCCCCCTTCTCATGGGAGAATTTAAATATCCCATGTGGACAAACAGCACCATGTGAATCATAAAATTCAATTTGGAAGATCCCTAACTTTCAGATATTCTTTTTAAATTGCTTATGTCAAATTATTCCAATATCAATGACTTCTGATAAGTATACACTTTTCAAGAAAAAGGAAAATACATGCATATGTTTACTTATGTCATAAAGAGCGCTTAGCAGAAGCAATGCAAAATGCAAAGTTGTTCCTTGCATAGAATAGCCAACATTTCACTAAAACCTAAAAAATTTGAGTATGGTTTATATTGGAAAAGTACATTTGATTCCTAAATTTATGTGTTAAAATTTTATAATGAGTTTTATTTCCCCTAAATGTTAGTTAAAAATTCGCCTGGAAATATTTATTCTACATTCATCCTAAAGGAAAAATTATATCTATATTGATAAAATTACTAAAAGTGATCATTTTGTAATTGTGTGATCTGAGGAAAGTCACTGATCTTATCTAGATTCCAGTTTCCATATCTGTAAGTTCAGGGAATTGTTTTACATATGTTTAAAATCTGCCTTGCTGGCCGTAGTGGCTCATGTCTATCATCCCAGCCTACTCGGGAGACTGAGATGGAAGGATCACTTTAGCCCAGGAGTTTGAGATCAGCCTGGGCAAAACAGTGAAACCCCATCTGTGTTTTGTTTTGTTTTGTTTTAAGAAACTGTCATAATGATCTGATGCTGTATATGTCTATATTCTTGCCAGCTCTGTCACCTACCTGGAGTGATTTGAGAGGTTTTGATTAGTATCATGTATATACAAATCTCTCCCCTGTTAGTTTCTTTTTCTACCCTAATCTTCCCTCTAGGTAAAGAAATTGAGGTGTTACTGTTAAAGGCAAATACAGGGCTTGAACTATTACTAGCCATTGACATCTACCCTAAATTAATTTTTTTCAAATCCCCCAGGGATGGGACACAGAGCAGATAGGTTTCATTGAGGTTTGAGTGCCACCCTGAGAGAACTTGAGTAGCTGGAACACTAAAAGCGGTCCATTTTACAGCTTTGCTTCAGTTAAAACCTGATTTATACATGTGGACCCAGTGATAAGTCAAGTAGAAGAGACATTGTGGTATAATGAAGAGCACACTGGGAGTGAATATATATGCAAACATTCACTTATCCATACACTTGACATTTATGCATTATATTTTCAATCTATAAACAAAAAATTAAGCACACTAGAAATGAAATAAGGAGACTTTCTCAGGTTCTTATGACAACAAACTGCGACATTCCAATCTAAACTAATGCTATTATGACAATACAGTAGTGTACTAATTAATCTTTAACACACACAATACTTTGGTTCTCCCTGAGTTAAACAGAAATTCACTCCTCCCCTTGAGCATTCCAATCTATTGACATTTAAGTCTTTATGTATAAATTTCTGAAGGATAATATTATAAATACCTTTTGGTAATAATAAATTTGACATAGTTAGAGATTTAGGCTAGATGAAGAGCATTTTCTAATGCAAACCTAATGTTTTCTCATTATAGAGTAACGAGATTAATGCACTGGTAGAGAATTGTAGCCTGCAAGAACTCAATGTTCCAGGAGTTCTAATAGGTGTTTATTATGTTAACAATCTTGTTTAATAATTTTCAGCTTGCTATTCAAATATCTAAAGACGGGCTACCAGGCAGAGTGCCATTATGGGTCATCCTGCTGAGTGCTTTTGCTGGATTATTGCTGTTAATGCTGCTCATTTTAGCACTGTGGAAGGTAAACACCAAAATTCCTTTGACTCTCTACTTCAATCATCAACAGCAAACTGGAGAAATAAGCTCTGATATATTCAGACTATGTAATATAGTATTATTACAGCAATGAAACAAACGTAGAAATGATGACTAAGAGAAAGAAAAAAGAAAAATGCGTATTTCAAACACTGCACAGGACTTGACCCAATTTTTGTAAAGGAAAAAAAACTTATTTTGAGTTAGAAATATTCAAAAATTCACAAAAGTATCTTTCTAGAGTTTAGGATGATAGGGGACTTTCACATGTCTGTAACAATTAAAATTTTATAATAAGTATGTATTTCTTTTATAAACAGAACAATGAAAACTGCCTTTTATAGAAAAAGAAAAAAATGAATTCCTATGTCAATTTAAGGATATATAAGCAGTAGATTCAAGGTTAAAATAAGCCTTGTTTTAATCACATATCTCCATGTGTCTTAAATATCAAATAATTATTTAATGTTTAAATGTACATGGCACATTTTATGTAATAAATTGTGTGCCTGAGTGGAAGATAAGGGATCAGCTGATGTAGGGGAGATCTTAAAGTTTCACAGACTCCTATTTCAAATTCTGTGGTAAAAGTGAGTAACCACCTATTTTGTGTCAAGTAACTCTGGATATTTATGTAATGTTTTGCTTAGGCTGAAATAGACATGATTTTTAAAACTCCTAGCAGCTGTATAATTTTCACATTAAGTAGAACTGAGATGACAGCTTTTGGGATAAGTTGAATGGAGAATAACATCCCATACAAAGTTGAATGTTTTTTCAATTAAATATCAAATAGGCATTTATTCTAGCATAATATCCCCCTATATTTTACCTATTGTTTTTTAGTTAAATTATGTTAAAAATATAGGTTGAGGCTACATATTAATTGTTCTATTACCTGAGCAACATAATTATTTAATCAAATCATTTAAATATCAAGTTTCTCTCCCACTGAAATACCAACTGTTCCTATCCTTTCTTACTCTCCTATGACTCACTTCCTCTTTTGAGGGGCTTAGTCTCAGAGGAGATGGTGAGCAAAGCCAGATGTAGGTCAGTGGCATTTAATTCAGTAAATAGAATCCATGGCTTTTCTCTAGCAAAGTTCCCCAAACAAAATTCTCCACTATATCCAATGTCCAGTTCTTCCTTCTACTTTATAAGGGATCAGTGTTCTCTCTGTAATACCTAGCTTTGCCACACTGTGGTACCCAAGGCCTGGCTTATTGGTGTCAAGGTTGTACTTGAAATATAGGAAGTGGTTTCTTCATTTATATGCACCTCTAATAGAGAGTGTTACTGTTGATTTTTTTCAGCATAGTCTTCTATTCTCAGCACTGCACTTACCTGTATGGTTTTAGGACATCACTGGCAGGAGAAGAGGAAAACCAGAGCTGGTATTTGGATAGGTTCTTTCAGGCCTTGTACCTCCATTTCAGACAAACAAATAGGAAACTTCAGTCACCTATTTTTCAGTCAGTAGTCTGAAAAAGCATAAATGTAAAAATAAGCTCATTATTTCATCCAGATAATGATGTGTTGATACATTCTGACAGCTTCTTAGGTTATTATTATTATTATTATTTTTTTTGAGACGGAGTCTCGCTCTGTTGCCCAGGCTGGAGTGCAGTGGCGCAATCTCGGCTCACTGCAAGCTCCGCCTCCCGGGTTCACGCCATTCTCCTGCCTCAGCCTCTCCGAGTAGCTGGGACTACAGGCACCCACCACCACGCCCGGCTAATTTTTTGTATTTTTAGTAGAGACGGGGTTTCACCGTGGTCTCGATCTCCTGACCTCGTTATCCGCCCGCCTCGGCCTCCCAAAGTGCTGGGATTACAGGCATGAGCCACCGCACCCGGCCTATTGTTGTTGTTATTATTATTATTATTATTATTATTATTATTATTATTATTATTATTATTGCAGGCCCAAAAAAAGGTCATTTGACAAACTTTGGGCTGTCTTACCCCATAGTTCAGCCACTTCACTGGGAGGCCCAGCAATCAGAACTGTGATTCTAAGGTAGAAGGGAAGAAACTAGCTCTTATCGAATGCTTACTATGTGCAGGGAACTGGGATAAGAGCTACTCTTATCCCAGACATCTTTTTTATTCTAACTAGATCTGATCAGACACCTCAGGACTATCCCTTCTTCCTGCCTTTCCTGACTCCCACCAGTTTGGAGTTCATTTCAACTCCCAAGTCTGAGTCTCTGTGTAAGAGACAGGCCAAAAGTTTCTCTCAGAGCAGAGATTCACTTTCAAAAGACACAGTCTTTATATCTTTGTCTTCATCATACACATGGCAAAAATTAAAGCTTGACAAAGTGTTAGTAGCTGCTTAGTACACTTCATGATTGATGGGAGGAATCTTGTAGGGGACGTAGGTTTAAATAGGTGGAGAAACTTGTCCTGAAATGTGGTACCACATGCCAGGGGAGATGCCCAGCCAGGCCACCATGTCCAATAGAGTAGGATGACATCAGCACACGAGGAGCCAGAGAGACCCAGAACATTCCTCTCTCCTAACTTGATGTCATAAGGATGCCTGAAGTTCCTCAACTGATGATTTATTTGTTAATCCTAAAGCTGTATTCTTCATCCGATATACATGTTCTGGGTGAGTGTGGATGGGGACTAATACCTCACCACTTTTTAGTCTTTTATACATTAGTATGAATTTATTCATTCAGCAAATATTCCATGTTATATTCATTAAGCACCTACTTTTTTGACAGAGATCACTTCATCAGACCTTTTGCCATAGGGTTTTGAACAAGGGATCATGAAACAAACACAGGAAGAAAGAAAGGAAAGCCAGTGCTGCAAAGAAAGTATTGGGGCTGAAAACAAACTCTATTGGTTTCAAATTTGGGCTAGGATTGGCCTAGTCCATCTTGAAGCTATAAACTATTTTCTCCTAATCTGCACTCTTTGTCACTCAACTTCCCTTGAAACACTCAACCATGTTAATTGGTTGGGTGGAGTGCTGAGACAACAGAAGTTATTTTAAAATAGAACATTTAATGTGTAGAAGCCAAGAAGTGTTGTAAAGAAGCAAAAAGACCTGTAAGAGATCAGAAGCAAAGCAGAGTGGGAAGGAGAAAAAGTCTTAGAATCCACCACCTGCTTTTGTGAAAGCCTTGTCTATTTATTTTTGACTCAGGACATGCAGGCACAAGTTAAGAAGCCTAATGGTTTGTGAATCTGGAACTTTTACAGTTGGCTCATATAAAAAAGCCTGAGACATGTAGAAGAGCTGGCATTTGGGGAAGACAAACTTACTGTTTTCATGTGTATTTGTTCCGTCACCACCTTTTCTTCATCTACCACCAACTAGATGATGGCATAATAGAAGACATAAGCCCTGAATAAAAATTTTCCAACCTAAAAGTGCATATTTTTGAGGGTTTATCCCCTCTAAGCCCTCAGTTGTTTAATAGTTATTTTATAAACACATGGTTCCCTGGCATAATTTGCCATAATTTCGTGATTAAAATGATATAGAGTTACCACACTTTCAAAGAATTAACTCATTGCCTTTGCTGGATCTATTATAGCCCTCTCTCAAATTTAAAAAATATATACAAATTTGAAAAAACATCTATGACCCTTAATTTTCTTTTTTTAAAAATAAGCATTTTAGATTAGATAATTGCAAAGATCCCTTCTATCCCCCATACTTAGTTTTGTTATTCTATAGAATGGGAAACAATTGCAGCACTTATAACATTTTATGATGCCCCGAATTGCAAAGCATAATGAAATATGGCTCACCATCCACCACAATGTGAAATTTTTCTTATAGTCAATGACTTCATTTTTTATTTCCAAATGATATAGTGTGTTTTCAAGAGGCTTTTTATATCAAATCTATATAAGCAGACATCCTGATGAATTTAAAGTTAATACAGACAACTCAGAAATCTCCCTAACGCCCTAGCCATAATATACCTGTCAGATCCCCTACCATCTCTAATGACCTCAACTTATGGTCATCGATCATTTGATGGAATTTCTCTGCCACATCCCTGAAAAAAAAAAGATGATGGCAAAGAAGAGACAATGCTAGCTAACTGCAGCTTGTTTGCCTCCCAAAATATTTTCCCAGAAACTTTTAATTAGTTCAATATGTATACTATATTTTACTAGGGGTCATGATGTATTTAACCAATGAAAATGTTAAAAATGAAACAGCGGCCCAGCGTGGTGGCTCATGCCTGTAATCCCAGCACTTTGGGAGGCCGAGGCGAGCAGATCATGAGGTCAAGAGATAGAGACCATCCTGGCCAACATGGTGAAAGCCCATCTCTACTGAAAACACAAAAATTAGCTGGGCATGGTGGTGCACGCCTGTAGTCCCAGCTACTCAGGAGACTGAGGCCAGAGAATCACTTGAACCCGGGAGGTGGAGGTTGCAGTGAGCGGAGATCACGCCACTGCACTCCAGCCTGGTGACAGAGTGAGACTCTGTCTCAAAAAAAAAAAAGAAAAAAAAAGAAACAGCAATTTAATAAATGTCATTTTTTGACATTGAATATTAATAGGTCAATGAGAAAACATTTCTTAATTATATTACTTGTGTGCCCAGCATTGCCAATATATTATTAAATTTAATTCTATCCAAAGGATTAATATTTATTACCTAAATTAAAATAGTTAATTGTGTTATGTTTTGTGTTTTCTCAACAGATTGGATTCTTCAAAAGACCACTGAAAAAGAAAATGGAGAAATGAAGTATCTTACAAAAGAAAATAATAACAATTATTCAATAATCTATCCTCAGGTTTGCCTCAAATATGTGACAAGAAATGTATAATTCATGACATAGTCATATAACTATGTAATCCATCAGGGATTCATTACTTGGAAAATGACAGGTCATGCATTATCCAAAAACAATACCAAAAAGACATATTTTATAAAATGACAAAAAATATTTTACATAATTACTCATTTTTGTTGAGTAAGCAAAATTACGAAGTGTTTTTAAAAAAAACCTGTACAAATATGTTTATGTATTAAATCACCATCCAAAATATTTAAGGACTACATAAAAAGATTTTTATGATCATAGAAACATCTATTTTCAAAACAATATAAATTAAGTTTTTCCCCTTGATTCCTGTTGGATATCCATGTTCAGCATGACAGTCAGCACTCGTAAATGCCAAGAAAAGAATTACCTGAAAAAGATAGTTTCTCCCGATTCAAATGAGAACATTTTCCCTTGGTAGAATCCATATACAATATGGATGGAAAATTAAGTCACGAAGAATACATTTAGCATCTTTGTGTTGGGTTCTATACCTAAAAATATTCCCCCCGGCCCAAGGTGATTGGAAAGTACTGCAATTGAGGTGAAATTTTATCTAGGATGGAAAATCAGGATAGACTCATTTAAAAACAAGTATATTAAATGGGTTAAATTAAGCTTTTACAGAACATGCTTAATTTTGATATTGAGCTCTAAATGCAAAACTCTTTTATACTGAAAAAACACTTAAAGCAGTTTTGTGTGGTATCACAGTGATTTGTCATGAAAAGCCATATATGGGGGACATGCTAAAGTGGCTTCTGAATGAAATATGACAGCAGAGAAAGATGCCACTGAAATGCTGAAATTATCTTTGCTGAGCAGCTTTTGAATGCTAAGCGTTCCAGTATGTGACCCAAAGAAGGAGTTGTCTCAACTCCTTGGTACAGGGTTCATTCAAACCCCCCAAGCTGTGACAGTGTGTTTATTTTTAATTTTTTAAAAGGTATTTAATTTCCAACCACATTTCTTATTTTTTCGAAAAGACAATGTTCCATTTCAGTATTACATTTTACCAAGAAGTCACTGCTTTTTAAGTGTGGTGCATCAATATTTAAATAAAATCCCAGAAATGTATTTTAAAGAATTTCAGGTTTGAAAACTCAAGCCAACAGAAAGATATCACACCTTTGTATGTGCTTCTTTGTTCTTGAAGTAGTCATTATGGTTCATTGGAATCTACTGTAGCATAAGCTCCTAGGTTGCTCCATTTCTTGGGAAAATAGCAATGAATGAATGTATAGTAGCTGCATGTGTGAACTACTGCTGTAAAGTTTGCTGACATTTCTGCGACAACTCCATTTCTCCCTCTGATTTACCAGAACCTGTAACAAGACCAGAACATGTATTTATCCAGAAACTCCTGGGCTCTGCTTTGTTCAAAAAGGAGCAAATCCACATAAAAATTAAATGTTATAAATTTATTTTTTTTCAAACTAATTTCCAAAGAATTTAGCTGAAGACTGAGAGTCAGCCTACCTCTTGACTCTCCACATCTGCATCTAAGATCCTGAAGGCCAAAGGAACGTGCCTGCGGGATGCCAAAGCCATCAGTAGCTGGAAGAAAGTACTTCTTTCTAGAGGTTTAGTGTCCTCTTGCTGGCCTGTCATTATTCGGAAATACGCGCTTTTGGAATTTCCTTCATTTTCGCTATCTCCAGGTTCAGAAATCATACCTTCCACTTGTTCTTTCTTTGCCCAGTAAAACTCAGGGTTTCTCTTATTTGAAGTTACCATGTTGCACACCTCCAGTGCTCAGCCTGCCCAGAAGCCCCGCTCCGATCTCAGCAAGATCTTAGTAGTAAAGCTAACGGATCCATTGAAATTCATACTCAGCATCTGTAACTACTAGACAAAGCCCATTTACTGAACCGTAAGTGTGCACTTTTAAACTAAATTGTTAACTGAAAGGGAAAAAATAGAAATGAGGGCACTTTGAAGTTTTTAGAAAAGAGAGGAAGAGCTGTTGGCCAGATCAAAGAGATATTTATAAGCCTGGCACAATTTTTAACATAAGTCATTCCTGGCTATTAAGTAAAATATTTCATGAACCAGAAGTCCTGTTTCTCTGATATTATAATTTGTTGATATTTGTGTGTGTGTATGCGCATGTGCAGACACATGTACACATGTAAATTGAATACAAAAATAGCTCAATAACACCAAAAAACAGAGTTTCCAGAAAATAAACACAAAAACTATATCTGCAAGACAAGTTTGATTCATCTACTTTTCATATAGTTTCATTTTTGTTAATATTTAGGTTTAACTTATAGTTCTGCAATTATTTATAAAACAAGTACAGAGCGTTTGATTAAAAAAAGTCAACAGATGTTTCAAAATAGCTTTGTACAAATGTTATAAAACATATTTAATGATTAAGAAATGTACTAGACTCTATCATTTACTTTTAAAACATTTAATTAGAAAAACAGGTGATATTTAAGACTATAAACTTATTGGCTAAATTGCCAAAAAGTTTCTTTTTCTCTAACTTTGGTATTCTAAATAATTGATTATTGCTCCCATTGTAAACCGAACCATGTATGCACCCTCTTTTCTGACCAAACTACAACGGTATATTGGTAAATTATTTAACAACACACTGTCCAGGAGGGGAAAAAAAAAAGTCTCTGATTTGTATCATTTGCCAATTTCCATGGTCCAAATATTTTCTCTCCATTTTCAAACTATCAAAGTGACCCTAATCAGCTTACAAAATTCCTGGAAATGTTATCTGCCAGCTCTTACCAACCAGTGTGAGCTGACTTCAGCACACCACTGAGACAGATTACAAGATGATAGATAGATAGATAGATGATAGATAGATAGATAGATAGATAGATAGATAGATAGATAGATAGATGATAGATAGATAGAGACTGATAGAGAACATGTTGTGTCTATATACATATCCAATGACACACAGTATAATCACGTCCTAAATTACGCCAAAAGTACTGATTATATCAAGCCCAGTAGACATAATGCTACACAGCACCCATTCTGTAATTTTGATTTCTAAAATTATGACCTTCCTTTGATATTAATAAAATGTTATGAACTTGCAGGAGAAGGAAGGAGTTGAAAGAAGGAAAATATAAAGGGTGACTCACAGTGAAAATCAGACCTACACAGCAGCCACAAAAGAATTGTCGCATTTTCCCAAGGAATCCAAAGTCCTGTGAGGCACATTACAAAAGATGATACTTTGTAAATATTTTTAACTTCTATGATCCAGTTTCAACTTCATTGGTCCAATTTGTCAAACTGTTTTCCTCTGAGCACTAGATTCATGGGCAATTTAATCTCCGAATATTTTCTGTGTCATAAGTGTGCTTGAAAAGAGGCTTGTAGTAAACAGATATTTTTACAAAATTTGATGCTTCTGCAACCATAATAATTTTATCTATAAATGCGTATATACATATATATATATACATACACTCACATGCAGATATTTACATATATAGATATTCTCTTTTCCTTTTATAAAATCAAAGTCTAGGCTCAATTGGAAAATGGAAATATTTGCACCAAAAGAAAAAAGTGCCATTGTTGTGATCAATGGAGTAAAGATGGGGTATAGTAGAGGCTGGGGAAGCCCTGCCCATGTTCTCTCCAAGGCCACAGCTTGCACACTGTGAATGGTGGCCCCACTGGCTCCATGGAGTGTGCCTTCACACGGGGGAATGTCCTTGTCCAACACACTGTAATCTACTCCACGGGAACTGTCTTGCTTTTCACAACATTGAGAAACAAGCCCAGAGCCTGTCTCATGTGCCAGGTGCAGTCACATTATTGTTCAAATAAAGTGGCTTCTGACAAATCAGTTCTTCAAAATAGCATCCTATGTACTTTTCATTTCTTCCAACAACTCTCAGGCCCCCTTTTGCCAGTTTTCTCCCTCAGGGGAGATTTTCAAGACTACTGGAGAAAAATCTGTTAATAAAGCCTTTGCTCTGAGTACCGGCTTCAGTGACTCAATCATTTATACAGGATTTCAGTGTTTTGTTCTGCAGTGGTGTTCTAAAGGATTCACATAATATGATGGAGGAGGGACAAAGCAGAATCTACTTCCAAGCTGGAACATCTTAAAGACATTTACAAACTGTTATGGGACACTATCAGCAACTATGCCTGGGGAAGCTAGCAGGATTTAGCTCTTCAATGGCCCTCCAAATGCACCCAACAATCGCCAACCTCACCCATGGAAATCATCTAAATAATGAAAAGAAGGGCCTTAAAATCCTCACATGGATGCTATATTTATAACTAAAATGTACAGTTTAATTCTAAATAGCAGGCTTTTAAATGCAAACAGCTTCCAGGTGAGTCCTCTGGCTTCCAATCAGACGCTGATTCTAAACCATTCTCACACAGAATTTCTGAAACCACCACCAGGTATTAATTCTGCTAACTGCAGTGAAAGGAAACCCAAGGCACATTACAAAAGGCTAAATGCTGCTGTTTCTAAGTGGAAGCACTGTTGTACAACATTCTTAGGTGGAATAAGAAAAATAGGGTTAAATTGTAACATTGTAATCGGACGAACAAATCAGCATCTTTGATCCTCAGGTTAAAATTTAATCTTAAGTTTAGAAATTCAAAGTAATAGCCTTTAACCATTAACCTTGAGGAAAATGTGAAGTAGCATCTGGAGTCTCTTAAGCCCCAGCCCTGTTGTCCCCTACAGCATCTCCACCCAGGAAGTCCAGTTACTAACTAATGGGAATGGATCCTTTTCCCATTATAAAGGGCCGGTGCATAACCCTTGAACCCACTACTGTTCTTATGCCCCAAGATCTGCACCTTACATCAGGCACCCAGGAATGCTTCTGATTGAAATTTTACCATACCAAAAAATATGTAAGGGTGACTCATCACTCCTGACTTTGGACTCCTTGCTTTGAGATCAGTATTTTTTTCTCTCTCTTTACTTTATGTATAGCAAAAGCTTTCCCCAGTAGCTAATGAATTTAGAACTTTTTACAAGACTCCCTAGCATTTTCCTCCTCCCACAGGCTGGAGAATTTCAGTGCTATGAGACTGGGCAGTAGGAGCCAGAGCCAATTTGCAGGATCTCTCTTCCTTCTGCCTTCCAGTTGGCTTCTCTTCGCAGCTGCATGGTGGGGATGATTTGGGGCTTCCTCAGCAAGGCCATTCTCTGCCTTGTGCCCATAGCAGGGCCTTGGGTGGTGGCATGTTATCTTTGCTGGTGAGCAGACACTCAGAGATCCTTTGGTTATCTGACACACCATGGAAATCTTGGCAATCAACTAAGGACCTGTGACACTCATAGCTATGATTACATTTGGCTTTAGCATATTTCAGGTAATACCTTTATGAAAAAAAGGATGAAGTATGGAATTGTAGGAACTCTTTTGCAATAGACTGAGATCCAATGTTTAAATCTTTTTATTTCAATTTGATCTGTGCCTTTAGATTGGGGACAAAATTTTAAAAACAAATCTTCCAAATGACACCACAATGAAAGCCAGTTGTGCTCTTGAAAAATCTCTCTATTGTATTACTTATCCTCACCCTTGTTTTTTAGAGAGAGATTAGTGGGAAGCAGTGAGCCAACATAATTGCCCCTTTCCTCTACAGAAGAGCTGTGCAGAAGGGGACCACCGCACTTAGGACCAGTGCCAGGTGACAATCTTTCTGTCATGCTGCTGCAGCATTTTGCACCTTGAGAGACAGGAAAAAAAATGGGGGTGAGGGAGTGGGAGATGATGAAACTATTTCTCTTTTATGTCTACATCCTTACTCCTCAAAATACTCTAAGCCCACTCAGACCCCATATACCCTGCCCACAATACTAACACATGGACTTTGCATAAGTAAATTGTTGATTAAATAAGAGCAAAACTATATTCTTATGTGTAGATTAACCAAGGCTAATTTCCTGGAGTTTAATACACTTTGGATTCAAGTAAAAACAATCACTTAATGCAGCAACATCTCAGACCCTTCTCACTCTAGAACCATTTTATACAAGAGAACTCAACATTTACTGTTTTATTTCTGATACTGCCTGCCATTACTCAGGATGCAAGAGACGCTGTGCATTCCTTATTAGGAAAAATTGGCCTGTAAGGAGAATGGTATACTGCGTATTACTACTGTGAGATTGTAAAATTGTTAATGGACAGTGTAAAGAATTGTATTCATTTTATTAGCAAGAAAAATATTGCATATAAGAACTACTGCCCTGAAGCATCCATCACTCCAATGAACTGTTCTATCTGATCTAATATAAAGTTATATTTCATTGCTCATTTTTTATTTGCCTCACTAAAATGAATAACTTAAGGGAATGTGCATTTCTACAAGACTTTAATTGGATAAACTCATTAGAAGAAAATGTTTCGATTGCATTCAAGAACAAAGAAGCATAACCTTCGTTGACTCTAGTAATTTATTATATGCTTCATTTAAACCCATTTTGTAAAGAAATCAGGTAACAGTCATTTAATCTGATATAATTAGAAATAGCTGAGAGAGTAAAAAAGCATTTTGAATGTCCTATGTATGGCATATCCTGTACACCGATTGAAGGTCAGAGCTTTGGTATTTTTGTATAATTCTATCTTATCTGGTGCATCAGCTGTGTATTTTACGTCAAGGTAAGTGAGCATCCTGTCTTATATGTTAAATTTTAAAAATGACTTTTTCAAAGAAGAATGTGATTGCTCTGATTTTTAAGGGTGTATATTTTTTCCAAAATTAATATGACTTCTGAAGCTCTAACTTTTTTTTTTTTTTTTTTGATGCTTTGGCAGGTTTTCACTTTAATGCTCTAAAAGGAAAAAGCAAAAAGTAAATTAAGTCTGTCTGTGGTGTTTCCTGTACAAGATTTAGCAATGTGATTAGTTTTTTTGTGAACTTGAGACAAAAACCACAGGATCTATAATACTATATATCTTCTTCTAATGAGATGTTTTAATAATAAATAGTCTGCAGTATAATCATAGATTATACTACATAGGTGAGATAAAAAAATCAAGAAATTTAAAAATAGTTATTTTCTTTATTCAATTTATAGTTTATTATATAAAATTATTTAATATATTAGGTCTAGAAGAAAATACAGGAAGAAGTTTTAGTAAAAAATAACACATGGTCATCTTATTTAAAATTTCATCCTCAAACTATGCTGTGGGGTGAGTGAGGAGCTATTGTTACAGAAGACACAGACTGAATTATGAAGAGGTTATTTGTCAGGTCATCTACCTAAGTTTTGGCAGAGCACATTTTCACTGCCCTATATTTTCTCCTTTACTGTAAAGTAAGTGCTTTTTCTCTCTCTTCACCCCTTATCCAGGAAGAGAATACAGTGGAGTTACTAAGGAAGAATCTGGATATATTCACTGGAAAATAAATGGTATACATCAAGATTTATAATTTGTACATCCAGAGAATAGCACAACATTTACTGCCTTACCTTCATTTACTTTGACTATAAAAATAATGTGATCCTCATAGGCAGATGTCAAGTGTAATGTTCACCAAACAGAAGTAATCATGAATTAAGAAGACTGAAGATTATGTCTATTTATTCTTTATAAGAGAAATAGTATTTTAATTGCTTAAATATATGTGAATATTAATTTTTAAATCAAGAAAAGATTTATGGTAAAAGGGGGGATGTATACACATGTAGATAATTTGAAAACCACAAGAAATAATTTTAAAATAGCCATCATACCAGTACCAGAAATTATATGCTAAAAATCATAAAGAATATAGTACCCTGTACTTTTAAAAAATATAATATTATATTTCTTAATTTTTCTCTAGTAAAAAAAGGATGATGGTCATCAAATACTTTCCCTTGCTTTGAAGTTGACAATAAGGAAGAAAATTACCCACTGGCCTCCTTCTCCTTCTGAGCCAATAACTGCTATACACATACACGTATGCCACACTAGAATTCTCCATAGTCTGCATGGAGAATAATTACTTCTTTACCTACTTCTTCAAGCATAAGTGTGATGGGGCAAAGAGCAAAGAGTGATGGGGGAAAGATGGGTAAGATAATATCACTAAGAATGATAGCATATTTGGCCTTGTTTGTTTATTTATTTATTTTTTTGTTTTGTTTTTAACTGTCTGAATCAAAGATTTTTATTGATTCTTCTGCCGAACACAACTGATTTCCATCTACAATTACTTTTTAAGGTAAGAGTCAACTGAACAAAGAGCTGGGGCTTTGGGCTCTGGAACGTGATTACACACTGACTGAGAAATGCAGGACCTCAGGGTGGGGTCTAGTCAGGCTGGCCGCAGCAGGGCACGACCCTGCCTCAGTGGGCCTTCTCCAAGAATGCTCTGCAGCACCTGACACACTGCTGGTACACCGTCTCAAAGTCAGAGTCATTCCCCTCAGATTGCTTTCATCCATACACAGTATATAATCAAATGTGGCAAAATCTTCTTTGGTAATCTGTCTTGCTTTATGGGCTGTGCGAATGCCATGATTTCTTAGGCAGCTCACAGCTCTTGGGTCTGGGGACCGGCCCACGTTCCAGTCAGAAACAGCACCGCTGTCAATAACCCAATTCTCTGAGATGTTTTGATCGGTTACAAGTTTCCTGAAAACTGCTTCTGCAATGGGTGATTGACAAATGTTACCCAGACACACAAACAGCACGGATTTGGTAGCCTGTTCCGCCATCTTCCCGCACTCAGAGGCCTGGCCTTGTTTATTATGGAAACCAACTGTATTATTTTATTAATAATCCCAGAGAAAGAAAGAATTTTTGCCAGAAACAAAAGACCTGGCATCATTACAAGCATTAGCAAAAAAAAAAAAAAAGACAGTAAATAAGGAACAGAGGAACACATGAGACAGGAGACATATAGAAAACAAACAGCAATATGGCAAATATAACTCTGGCCATATCAATAATTACATTAAAGGTAAATGATCTAAACACCCAAATCAAAAAGCAGAGATTTTCAGACTGATAAAACAATAAAGCTGATCTGCATGCCCTCTAAAAGAGGAAGACTTTAGCTTGAAAGGTGCAAGTGGGTTGAAAGAAAAATGATGGAATAAAAATACACTATGCAAATAGTAACCATAAGAGAGCTGGAGTGGCTATATTATATCAGACAAAATAAACTTTAAGATGTGTCTAGTTCCAGGCATAGGAAGATTCTAATCTTATGAGGGAGACAGGGACCCATGGAAATCTGCTAAGCAGGTAGAAATTCTAGATTTTGCTTGGATTGACTTTGATGTCCTGTAGATTTTCAAGGACCATTGACGCCTGAAATAAAACTCGGATTAAGGAAGAATCCATGGAGTCACCCCACTTTGAAATTTGTCTTAAGTTCATGTGTAGGGGGATCCCTAACCTACACAGATTCTGGTTGCCATGGTCTAATTGCTACCCCAGTGGCAGGAATAATAGAACAGGCATCATAGTGCATAGGCACCTAGGCTTCCAAGCAGTTGACAGATTTTGGTCATGTGCCAGGTCTCTAGTTAGTACTTCACTGGCAAGTGCTGGCTTGAATTAATAAAAGCAGCATTGAAATATCTGTGGGTTTTGTCTTTAGCTTCCACTTCACTCAGCTATTTTTTTGTTTTTGTAGTATCTTTCAACTGATTGTGTGGCATGAATTCATTTAGATACCACAACTCAGAATGGCATTCCAAAGGCAAGAGTGGAAATGTCTCAACTTGGTAAATAAAAATAGCAACCAGATTTAGCCATCAGACGGTAATTAGTGAAGTTGGAAGCTAGCCATTCCAAGGACTAACTATCCTTGATAAAACGCCCAGGGCTCTTTAGCTTTGCATGCTCAATCTCTCCTTTTCTGTTTTCTTCCTTCCTTTACTCAGATTTTTCTATTCTATTTCACTCAAGTACCATCTGTTATTCCTTTTCACACACTTTTCAGACCCTTCTTTTATTCCTGCCCATTCTGCATACCTCATAGTTAAAAGGCGGGTAATTCTACAAAGATTCCAATTAGTGTATTGTTTGATGGCTAATCAGGTTTTCCACCTTTTAAGATGAACCATTGAATAAATGGTGTAAAGAATGTAGTCTTGTGTTGCCAACATCTTGTCAGAATTTTTTTTGAAGTTTGAGTTCACTATTGTCCACCTGAGTTGCCATTAAGCAGAATGTACATCTCTGTGTGAATACGTCTGAGCCCATATGTGAGCAAACACACGAATGAAGACTGTATTTTTAGACGGAAAGTCATTTGAATTCTGAAAGTGGCAGGACATGTAAGGCAGTCATACAGGGAAACTAGGTAGTTTTGAATGAAACTGATGGTGACTGGTGAAGTCTCCCAATTTTCTATGGGGAGGGGAAGAAAGGTAAGAGACTAACATTTGTCATCTGCCTCCCACATGCCAGGCATTGAGCTAGGCAATTTTCCAACATGATGCCTTTTAATCCTATCAGCAACACTAAATTGTATTATTATTATTATTCCTATTATACAGATGATGTAATTGAGACCCAAAGGACCTAAGGAGCTACTTCAAGGCTATAAAGCTAGTAAGTAGTGATGTAGAAATAAAAACCAAGATCTATCTGAGTCCGAAGCTGCTTCCCCAGGGACAGGAACTTGAGAGGAAGTCACCGGAAGAGAAATGAAAACACAGATAGAGGAGAACACACATCTATTTTGATAGTACTTGGCACATAGTAACTTTCAGTAAATATTTGTTTATTGCTGAATGGATGCAAAAATTGATCAACCATATTAATCAGAGATCTCCAGAGACATAGAGCTAATAGGAGATATATACATATATATGTGTATATAGGAGAGCTATCTATATCTTACACACACACACACACACACACACACACACATATGGAGAGAGAGAGATTATAAGGAACTGGTTCTCATGACTATGGAGGCTGAGAAGTCCCATGGTCTACGGTCTGTAAATTAGAGACCCGGGAAAGCTGATGATATAGTTCCAGTCCAAGTCTGAAGGTCCAAGACTAGGAGAACTGATGATATAAGTGGTGGAAGAAAGTTGGTGGTGTAGTTCTAGTCCAAGTCCAAAGGCCTGAAAGTCAGAAGTCCCAATGGTATAAGTCCCAGTCCAAGGGTAGGAGAAGACTGATATCCCAATTCAAACTGTCAGGCAGAGAGAGCAAATTCTCTCTTACCCTGCCTTTTGTTCCATTCAGGCCTCCAACAGATTGGATGAAGACTAAAAACACTGGCCATCTGCTTTCCTCAGTCTACCAATTCAAATGCTAATCTCACTCAGAAACACCCTCACAAACATAACCAGAATAATGTTTAACCAAGTATCTGGGCACCCTATGTCCCAGTCACATTGACACATAAAATTAATCATCACAAGTTCACCTCTGTCAACTTGTCACCCATACACATCTCCTTAAGCCATACTTAACCTCAAAATAAAGGCAATAACAAGGTCTTAATTTCACCAAACATGATACAACTATCCTGCATACCGCTAAAAATGCACTAACCCCTTCCCCAGAAAAGGAGGCAAAGTCTTTGAAATTCACTCTTCTCCTTGATGTCTTGTAACTGAAATACTATGATTGAAAATTAACAATACTTAACTATGATATAAAGTCAATACATCTGCAGTTACATGACAAAAGAATCAGAGAGAGTGAAAATCAAAGACATTTTCTTAATACATACAAATATAAATATATTTAAAACATATTCACATTCTAAATAAAACAAGGAGGACTATTCATAACCATTACAATCCTCTTTTTTTTGTAACTGGTCACTTGTAGCTTATACTTACAGCTACCTTCTTCCACTAGCCACTCTATATTCCTTTTCCCTTCAGCAAGCTCCCTATTTGGTCATGGTTCTTCACCTGGTAGAATGACCCAAATCTTCATTCCTGAAGAGTCTGAGCAATTAGTAGTCCTTCCTGGATTGGGCTGTTGTAGCTTTCCATTGATTATAATCACAAGGTAAGTTAATACTCAGTGACACACTAAGGGATCTCTTGGAATTCAAACATGTTCTTTCTTATCCCTATTGTGGAGTAGCAATTGAATTTCTCCTCTGTAGCGAGGATCAGCCACCTCACCCAGTATAATATTATAATTCACTTCTTTGCCTATTGATTCAGAGGCATGAGAAGCTCAAAGGGGCCAGGTGGCAGTTTTAATTTCCAGTTCAATGGAATCATTTTTGTGTCTCCTGGTGGGAGCATTCTTCCCATAGGAAATGAGATCCCTAGGCCACCAGAGCATAGGGTCATGAGAACAGAAAGCAAAAATTTTGTTAGTGGGTCCCTGAGGGTAATGATGAGTGGAGTCACTCCTATTTCCACCTTTGATTCCTGGACTCATGAATCCTAGTTATTGGAGAAACAGCACCATATACTGGACAGTGATTCAGAGTATATTCAGCCTTGTAGAGAATCTTACCCATGCCCTCTGATGTACTGCCACCTAGCTGGTGCTATAGCTGAGTCTTCAGAAGGACATTCCACTGTTTCATCAGGCCAGCTGCTTCAGACTGGTGGAGAACATGGTAAGACTAGTGAAGTCTATGAGCATGGGCCCACTGCTGCACTTACTTTGCAGCAAAATGAGTTTGTCAGTCAGAAGCAATGCCCTGGGGAATACCATGATGGTGAATAAAGTTTTATAGTTATATTTTTCCAGCTCACATCTCTTTGGCAAGGAAACCATGAACATACAAAATGATCACTAATCATAGACTTGAACCCTTGGAGGCAGTTGAAAAATCACCCAGTACTGGAAACTTCTTTACAACATCCCCAACAGTGAAACCTGGTCTATGCTTGGGCACTTTCAACCGTAAGGTCCTCACTACCCCAGCTGTAGCTTCTGTTCTGCTTTTGTGAAGCACTAGTTATTTGAGAGGATATCTTTCATTTCAAATTCTAATATTTGCTATGCATCAACAAAAGTCTCTGTATTTATGTAAGTGTTCTTTAACCTATTAAGTATAACTTAGGGCAATGAGTTCCATAAACTTACTACCTATTGTGCAAAGTAAGACTTTATTTAATTTTTCCATTTCCTTATTAATTTAATATCTAAAATCGTTTCTCCAGTTAATGTCTCTCAATGTATTTACCCTCTACTAACTGTCAGAACTCTCAAATCAGTGTTTTCATTCATCCAAAAAATAAAGAAGCAGTATTAGGACTGTAATATTAGGATAAAATATAGCAATATTAGAATTATTACTATATAGCCGGGTGTGGTGGCTGACACCTATAATCCCGCACTTTGAGAGGGTGAGGCAAATGGATCACTTGAGGTCAGGAGTTTGAGACCAGCCTGGCCAACATGGTGAAACACCATCTCTAGTAAAAGTACAAAAATTAGCCAGGCATGGTGGCACATGCCTATAATTCCAGCTACTCGGGAGGCTGAGGCAGGAGAATCACTTAAGCCCGGGAGGCGAAGGTTGCAGTGAGTCAAGATCACGCCACTGCACACTAGCCTGGGTGACAGAGCGAGACTTCATCTCAAAAAAAAAAAAAATGATTACTGTATAATAAACTATTGAACTATTATAAAAATAAAAACAACATATAATAGTGCAAACCCAAGTAAGGCATAGTTATGATGCATTTTGCATCTAATGATCTTTTCTCACAGTGACAATACAAGCAGATCCTTGACAGAATTATTAAAGTTATGAGGTGACAGAAATGCATTTTACAAATAACATAGTAGCTTATAATGGTGCTGATCCAAAAAATACTACCAATTTAGGGTCTTAGATCTTTGTATTATTATGAGAATGGGTAAAATGTTTTACATCACAAATATTTAACATTAGCCGGCTTGCTTACGTCTTTAATACAAATTGAAAAATGGTAATTTTTTTTATTATTATTATACTTTAAGATCTGGGATACATGTGCAGAATGTGCAGGTTTGTTACATAGGTATACATAGGTATACACATGCCATGGTGGTTTGCTGCACCCATCAACCCATCATCTACGTTAGGTATTTCTCCTAATGCTACCCCTCCCCTAGCCCCCCACCTCCTGACAGGCCCCGACGTGTGATGTTCCCCTCCCTGTGTCCATGTGTTCTTATTGTTCACCTCCCATTTATGAGTGACAACATGCAATGTTTGGTTTTCTGTTCAAATGTTAGCTTTCTGAGAATGATGATTTCCAGCTTCATCCATGTCCCTACAAAGGACATGAACTCATCCTTTTTTATGGCTGCATAGTATTCCATGGGGGCATATGTGCCACATTTTCTTTATCCAGTCTATCATTAATGGGCATTTGGGTTTGTTCCAAGCCTTTGCTATTGTGAAGACTCCTGCAATAAACATACGTGTGCATGTGTCTTTATAGTAGAATGATTTATAATCCTTTGGGTATATACCCAGTAATGGGATTGCTAGGTCACATGGTATTTCTGGTTCTAGCTCTTGAGGAATCACCACACTGTCTTCCACAATGGTTGAAGTAATTTACACTCTCAGCAACAGTGTAAAAGCGCTCCTATTTCTCCAAAATCTGTGGTTTTATAACTTCTTAATCATCACCATTCTAACTGGTGTGAGATGGTATCTCATTGTGGTTTTGATTTGCATTTCTCTAATGACCAGTGATGATGAGCTTTTTTTCATATGTTTCTTGACCACATAAATGTCTTCTTTTGAGAAGTGTCTGTTCATATCCTTCACCCACTTTTTGATGGGGTTGTTTGTTTTTTTCTTGTAAATTTGTTTAAGTTCCTTGTAGATTCTGGATATTAGCCCTTTGTCAGATGGATAGATTGCAAAAATTTTCTCCCATTCTGTAGGTTGCCTGTTCACTCTGATGGTACTTTCTTTTCCTGTGCAGAAGCTCTTTAGTTTAATTAGATCCCATTTGTCAATTTTGGCTTTTGTTCATTGCTTTTGGTGTTTTAGTCATGAAGTCTTTGCCCATGCCTATGTCCTGAATGGCATTGCCTAGGTTTTCTTCTAGGGTTTTTTATGGTTTCAGGTCTTACGTTTAAGTCTTTAATCCATCTCGAATTAATTTTTGTATAAGGTGTAAAGAAGGGGTCCAGTTTCAGTTTTCTGTGTATGGCTAGCCAGTTTTCCCAACATCATTTATTAAATAGGGAATCCTTTCTCCATTGCTTGTTTTTGTCAGGATTGTCAAAGATCAGATGGTTGTAGATATGTGGTGTTATTTCTGAGGCTTCTGTCTGTTCCATTAGTCTATATATCTGTTTTGGTACCAGTACCATGCTGTTTTGGTTACTGGAGCCTCATAGTGTAGTTTGAATTCATGATGGCTCCAGCTTTGTTCTTTTTCGTTAAATTGTCTTGGCTCTTTTTTGATTCCTTATGAAATTTGAAGTAGTTTTTTCTAATTCTGTGAAGAAAGTCAATGGTAGCTGGAGGGGGTTGCATTGAATCTACAATTAGTTTGGGCAGTAAAACCGTTTTCATGATATTGATTCTTCCTATCCATGAGCATGGAATGTTTTTCCATTTATTTTTGTCCTCTCCTATTTCCTTGAGCAGTGATTTGTAGTTCTCCTTGAAGGGGTCCTTCACATCCCTTGTAAGTTGGATTTCTAGGTATTTTATTCTCTTTGTAGCAATTGTGAATGGGAGTTCACTCATGATTTGGCTTTCCATTTGTCTATTATTGGTGTATAGGAATGCTTGTGATTTTTGCACATTGATTTTTGTATCCTGAGACTTTGCTGAAGGTGCTTATCAGCTTAAGGAGATTTTGGGCTGAGACGATGGGGTTTTCTAAATATACAATCATGTCATCTGCAGACAGAGACTGTTTGACTTCCTCTTTTCCTAATTGAACACTCTTTATTTCTTTCTCTTGCCTGATTGCCCTGGCCAGAACTTCCAATATTATGTTGAACAGGAGTGGTGAGAGAGGGGATCCTTGTCTTGTGTCTCTTTTCAATGGGAATGCTTCCAGCTTTTGTCCATTCAGGATGATATTGGCTGTGGGTTTGTCATAAATAGCTCTTATTATTTTTAGATATGTTCCATCAATACCTAGTTTATTGAGAGTTTTCAGGATAAAGGGCTGTTGAATTTTATCAAAGGCCTTTTCTGCATCTATTGAGATAATCCTGTGGTTTTTGTCATTGGTTCTGTTTGTGTGATGGATTACATTTATTGATTTGGGTATGTTGAACCAGCTTTGCATCCCAAGAATGAAGCCAACTTGATTGTGGTGGACAAGCTTTTTGATGTGCTGCTGGATTCAGTTTGCCAGTATTTTACTGAGGATTTTTGCATCAATGTTCATCAGGGATACTGACGTAAAATTTTCTTTTTTTGTTGTGTCTCTTCCAGGTTTTGGTGTCAGGATGATGCTTGCCTCATAAAATGAGTTAGGGAGGAGTCCCTCTTTTTCTGTTGTTTGAAATAGTTTCAGAACGAATGGTACCAGCTCCTCTTTGTACCTCTAGTAGAATTTGGCTGTGAATCCATCTGGTCTGGGCTTTTTTAAATTAGTAGGCTGTTAATTACTGCCTCAATTTCAGAACTTGTTATTGATCTATTCAGGGATTCAACTTCCTGGTCTAGTATTAGGAAGGTGTATGTGTCTAGGAATTTATCCATTTCTCCTAGATTTTCTAGTTTATTTGCGTTGAGGTATTTATATTATTCTCTGATGGTAGTTTGTATTTCTGTGGGATCAGTGGTGATATCCCCTTTATCATTTTTTATTGTGTCTAATTGATTCTTCTCTCTTTTCCTTTTTATTAGTCTGGCTAGTGGTCTATATATCTTGTTAACCTTTTCAAACAGCTCTTGGATTAATTGATATTTTTAAGGGTTTTTCGTGTCTCTATCTCCTTTAGTCCTGCTCTGATCTTAGTTATTTCTTGTCTTCTGCTGACTTTTGAATTTGTTTGCTCTCGCTTCTCTATTTCTTTTAATTGTGATGTTGAGGTGTCAATTTTAGATCTTTCCAGCTTTCTGATGTGGGCATTTAGTGCTATCAATTTCACTCTACATACTGCTTTAGCTGTGTCCCAGAGATTCTGGTACATTGTTTCTTTGTTCTCAATGGTTTCAAAGCATTTATTTCTGCCTTAATTTTGTTATTTACCCAGTAGTCATTCAGTAGCATGTTGTTCAGTTTCCATGTAGTTGTGCGGTTTTGAGTGAGTTTCTTAATCCTGAGTTCTAATTTGATTGCGCTGTGGTCTGAGAGACTGTTTGTTATGATTTCTGTTCTCTTACATTTGCTGAGCAGTGTTTTACTTCCAATTATGTGGTCAGTTTTAGAACGAGTGTGATGTGGTGCTGAGAAAAAATGTATATTCTGTTGATTTGGGGTGGAGAGTTCTGTAGATGTCTAATAGGACCACTCAGTCCAAAGCTGAGTTCAAGTCCTGAACATCCTTGTTAATTTTCTGTCTCGTTGACCTGTCTAATAGTGACAGTGAGGTGTTAACGTCTCCCACTATTATTGTGTTGGAGTCTAAGTCTCTTTGTAGGTCTCTAAGAACCTGCTTTATGGATCTAGATGCTCCTGTATTGGGTGCATATATATTTAGGACAGTTAGCTCTTCTTGTTGCATTGATCCCTTTACCATTATGTAACGCCTTTCTTTGTCTTTTTTGAACTTTGTTGGTTTACAGTCTGTTTTACTAGAGACTAGGATTGCAACCCCTGCTTTTTTGCTTTCCATTTGCTTGGTAAGTATTTCTCCATCCCTTTATTTTGAGCCTATGTGTGTCTTTGCACGTGAGTTGGGTCTCCTGAATACAGCACACTGATGGGTCTTGACCCTTTATCCAATTTGCCAGTCTGTGTCTGTTAATTGGGGCATTTAGCCCATTTACAGTTAATATTAATATTGTTATGTTTGAATTTGATCCTCTCATTATGATGCTAGCTGGTTATTTTGCCTGTTAGTTGATGCAGTTTCTTCATAGTGTTGATAGTATTTAATACATTTTTGCAGTGGTTGGTAATGGTTTTTCTTTTACCATAGTTAATGTTTCCTTCAGGAGCTCTTGTAAGGCAGGCCTGGTAGTGACAAAATCTCTCAGCATTTACTTGTCTATAAGGGATTTTATTTCTCCTTCGCTTATGAAGCTTAGTTTGGCTGGATATGAAATTCTGGGTTGAAAATTCTTTTAAGAATGTTGAGTATTGGCCTCCACTCTCTTCTGGCTTGTAGGGTTCCTGTAGAGAGATCTGCTGTTAGTTTGATGAGCTTCCCTTTGTGGGTTACCCAACCTTTCTCTCTGGCTGCCCTTAACATTTTTTTCCTTCATTTCAACCTTGGTGAATTTGATGATTATGTGTCTTGGGGTTGCTCTTCTCAAGGCATATCTCTGTGGTGTTCTCTGTATTTCCTGAATTTGAATGTTGGCCTGTCTTTCCAGTTTAGGGAAGTTCTCCTGGATGATATCTTGAAGAATGTTTTCCAACTTGGTTCCATCCTCCTTGTCACATTCAAGTACAACAATCAAACATAGGTTTGGTCTTTTCACATAGTCTCATATTTCTTGGAGGCTTTGTTCATTCATTTTCATTCTTTTTTCTCTAATCTTCTCTTCACTCTTTATTTCATTAAATTAATCTTCAATCTCTGATATCCTTTCTTCCACTTGATCAATTCAACTATTGATACTGGTGCATGCATCACGAAGTTCTTGTGCTGTGTTTTTCAGCTCTGTCTAGTCATTTATGTTCTTCTCTAAACTGGTTATTCTAGTTAGCAATTCCTCTAACCATTTTTCAAGTTTTTAAAAATTTTTTTTTATTATACTTTAAGTTCTAGGGTACATGTGCACAACGTGCAGGCTTGTTACATATGTATACATGTGCCATGTTGGTGTGCTGTAACCATTAACTCGTCACGTACATTAGGTATATCTCCTAATGCTATCCCTCCTCCTATCCCTCTACCCCACCACAGGCCCTGATGTGTGATGTTCCCCACCCTGTGTCCAAGTGTTCTCATTGTTCAATTTCTACCTGTGAGTGAGAACATGCAGTGCTTGATTTTCTGTCCTTGTGATAGTTTGCTGAGAATGATGGTTTCCAGCTTCATCCATATCCCTACGAAGGACATGAACTCATCCTTTTTTATGGCTGCATAGTATTCCATGGTGTATATGTGCCACATTTTCTTAATCCAGTCTATCACTGATGGACATTTGGGTTGGTTCCAAGTCTTTGCTATTGTGAATAATGCCACAATAAACATACGTGTGCATATGTCTTTATAGCAGCATATACTTTTGGGTATATACCCAGTAATGGGATCACTTGGTCAAATGGTATTTCTAGTTCTAGATCCTTGAGGAATCATCACACTATCTTCCACAATGGTTGAACTAGTTTACAGTCCCACCAACAGTGTAAAAGTGTTCCTATTTCTCCACATCCTCTCCAGCACCTGTTGTTTCCTGACTTTTTAATGATGGCCATTCTAGCTGGTGTGAGATGGCATCTCATTGTGGTTTTGATTTGCATTTCTCTGATGGCCAGTGATGATGAGCATTTTCACATGTATCTTTTGGCTGCATAAATGTCTTCTTTTGAGAAGTGTCTGTTCATATCCTTCACCCACTTTTTGATGGAGTTGTTTGATTTTTTCTTGTAAATTTGTTTAAGTTCTTTGTAGATTCTGGATATTAGCCCATTGTCAGATGGGTAGATGGTAAAAATTTTCTCCTATTCTGTAGGTTGCCTGTTCCCTCTGATGGTCGTTTCTTTTGCTATGCAGAAGCTCTTTAGTTTAATTAGATCCCATTTGTCAATTTTGGCTTTTGTTGCCATTGCTTTTGGTGTTTTAGTCATGAAGTCCTTGCCCATGCCTATGTTCTGAATGGTATTGCCTACGTTTTCTTCTAGGGTTTTTATGGTTTTAGGTCTAACATTTAAGTCTTTAATCCATCTTGAATTAATTTTTGTTTAAGGTGTAAGGAAGGGATCCAGTTTCAGCTTTCTACATATGGCTAGCCAGTCTTTCCAGCACCATTTATTAAATAGGGAATCCTTTCCCCATTGCTTGTTTTTGTCAGGTTTGTCAAAGATCAGATGGTTGTAGATGTGTGGTATTATTTCTGAGGGCTCTGTTCTGTTCCATTGGTCTATATCTCTGTTTTGGTATCAGTACCATGCTGTTTTGGTTACTGTAGCTTTGTAGTATAGTTTGAAGTCAGGTAGCATGATGCCTCCAGCTTTGTTCTTCTGGCTTAGGATTGTCTTGGCAATGTGGGCTCTTTTTTGGTTCCATATGAACTTTAAAGTAGTTTTTTCCAATTCTGTGAAGAAAGTCATTGGTAGCTTCATGGGGATGGCATTGAATCTATAAATTACCTTGGGCAGTATGGCCATTTTCATGATATTGATTCTTCCTATCCATGAGCATGGAATGTTCTTCCATTTGTTTGTGTCCTCTTTTATTTCATTGAGCAGTGGTTTGTAGTTCTCCTTGTAGAGGTCCTTCACATCCCTTGTAAGTTGGATTTCTAGGTATTTTATTCTCTTTGATGCAATTGTGAATGGGAGTTCACTCATGATTTGGTCTGTTTGTCTGTTATTGGTGTATAAGAATGCTTGTGGTTTTTGCACATTGATTTTGTATCCTGAGACTCTGCTGAAGTTGCTTATCAGCTTAAGGAGATTTTGGGCTGAGAAGATGGAGTTTTCTAAATATACAATCATGTCATCTGCAAACAGGAACAATTTGACTTCCTGTTTCCCTAACCGAATACCCTTTATTTCTTTCTCCTGCCTGATTGCCCTGGCCAGAACTTCCAATACTATGTTGAATAGGAGTGGTGAGAGAGGGCATCCTTTTCTTGTGCCAGTTTTCAAAGGGAATGTTTCTAGTTTTTGCCCATTCAGTATGATATTGGCTGTGGGTTTGTCATAAACAGCTCTTCTTATTTTTAGATATGCCCCATCAATACCTAGTTTATTGAGAATTTTTAGCATGAAGGGCTGTTGAATTTTATCAAAGGCCGTTTCTAAATCTATTGAGATAATAATGTGGTTTTTGTCTTTGCTTCTGTTTATATGATGGATTACATTTATTGACTTGAGTATGTTGAACCAGCCTTAAATCCCAGGGATGAAGCCAACTTGATCATGGTGGACAAGCTTTTTGATGTGCTGCTGGATTCAGTTTGCCAGTATTTTACTGAGGATTTTTGCACTGATGTTCATCAGGGATATTGGTTTAAAATTCTCTTTTTTTGTTGTGTCTCTGCCAAGCTTTGGTATCAGGATGATGCTGGCTTCATAAAATGAGTTAGGGAAGATTCCCTCTTTTTCTATTGATTGGTATAGTTTCAGAAGGAATGATGCCAGCTCCTATTTGTACCTCTGGTAGAATTCGGCTGTGAATCTGTCTGGTCTTTGACTTTTTTTGGTTAGTAGGCCATTACTTATTGCCTCAATTTCAGAGCCTGTTATTGGTCTATTAAGGGATTCAACTTCTTGGTTTAGTCGTGGGAGGGTGTATGTGTCCAGGAATTTATCCATTTCTTCTAGATTTTCTAGCTTATTTGCATAGAGGTGTTTATGGTATTCTCTGATGGTAGTTTGTATTTCTGTGGGATCAGTGGTGATATCCTCTTTATCATTTTTTATTGCATCTATTTGATTCTTCTCTCTTTTCTCCTTTATTAGTCTTGCTCCTGGATTCATTGATTTTTTGAAGGGTATTTTGTGTCTCTATCTTCTTCAGTTCTGCTCTGATCTTAGCTATTTCTCACCTTCTGCTAGCCTTTGAATGTGTTTGCTCTTGCTTCTCTAGTTCTTTTAATTGTGATATTAGGGTGTCAATTTTAGATCTTTCCTGCTTTTTCTTGTGGTCATTTAGTGCTATAAATTTCCCTCTACATACAGCTTTAAATGTGTCCCAGAGATTCTGGTATGTTGTGTCTTTGTTCTCGTTGGTTTCAAAGAACATCTTTATTTCTGCCTTCATTTTGTTATTTACTCAGTAGTCATTCAGGAGCAGGTTGTTCAGTTTCCGTGTAGTTGAGCAGTTTTGAGTGAGTTTCTTAATCCTGAGTTCTAGTTTGATTGCACTGTGGTCTGAGAGATAGTGTGTTCTAATTTCTGTTCTTTTACATTTGCTGAGGAGAGCTTTACTTCCAACTATGTGATCAATTTTGGAATAAGTGCAGTGTGGTGCTGAGAAGAATGTATATTCTGTTGATTTGGGGTGGAGAGTTCTGTAGATGTCTATTAGGTCTGCTTGGTGTAGAGCTGAGTTCAGTTCCTGTATATCCTTGTTATCTTTCTGTCTCATTGATCTGCCTAATGTTGACAGTAGGGTGTTAAAGTCTCTCATTATTACTGTGTGGGAGTCTAAGTCTCTTTGTAGGTCACTAAGGACTTGCTTTATGAATCTGGGTGCTCCTGTATTGGGTGCATATATATTTAGGATAGTTAACTCTTCTTGTTGAATTATATCTTTACCATTATGTAATGGCCTTCTTTGTCTCTTTTGATCTTTGTTGGTTTAAAGTCTGTTTTATCAGAGACTAGGATTGCAATCCCTGCTTTTTTTTTGTTTTCTATTTGCTTGGTAGATCTTCCTCCATCCCTTTATTTTGAGCCTATGTGTGTCTCTGCACGTGAGATGGGTTTCCTGAATACAGCACACTGATAGGTCTTGACTCTTTATCCAATTTGCCAGTCTGTGCCTTTTAATTGAAGCACTTAGCTCATTTACATTCAAGGTTAATATTGTTATGTGTAAATTTGATCCTGTCATTATGATGTTAGCTGGTTATTTTGCTCATTAGTTGATGCAATTTCTTCCTAGGATCGATGGTCTTTACAATTTGTCATATTTTTGCAGTGGCTGGCACTGGTTGTTCCTTCCCATGTTTAGTGCTTCCTTCAGGAGCTCTTGTAAGGCAGGCCTGGTGGTGACAAAATCTCTCAGCATTTGCTTGTCTGTAAAGGATTTTATTTCCCCTTCACTTATGAGCTTAGTTTGGCTGGATATGAAATTCTGGGTTGAAAATTCTTTTCTTTAAGAATGTTGAATATTGACCCCCACTCTCTCCTGGCTTGTAGGGTTTCTGCTGGAGATCAACTGTTAGTCTGATGAGCTTCCCTTTGTGGGTAACCCGACCTTTCTCTCTGGCTGCCGTTAACATTTTTTCCTTCATTTGAACTTTGGTGAATCTGACAATTATGTGTCTTGGAGTTGCTCTTCTTCAGGAGTATCTATGTGGCATTCTCTATATTTCCTGAATTTGAATGTTGGCCTGCCTTGCTAGGTTGGAGAAGTTCTCCTGGATAATATCCTGAAGAGTGTCTTCCAACTTGGTTCCATTCTCCCCATCACTTTCAGGTATCCCAATCAGACATAGATTTGGTCTTTTCACATAGTCCCATAATTCTTGGAGGCTTTGTTCATTTCTTTTTACTCTTTTTTCTCTAAACTTCTCTTCTCACTTCATTTCATTCATTTGATCTTCAGTCACTGGTACCCTTTCTTCCACTTGATTGAATCAGCTACTGAAGCTTGTGCATGCATCATGTAGTTCTCGTACCATGGTTTTCAGCTCCATAAGGTCATTTAAGGTCTTCTCTATGCTGTTTATTCTAGTTAGCCATTTGTCTAATCTTTTTTTCAAGGTTTTTAGCTTCTTTGCGATGGGTTCAAACATCCTCCTTTAGCTCTGAGAAGTTTGTTATTACTGATCGTCTGAAGCCTTCTTCTCTCAATTCATCAAAGTCATTCTCCGTCCAACTTTGTTCCATTTCTGGTGAGGAGCTGCATTCCTTTGGAGGAGAAGAGGTCCTCTGATTTTTAGAATTTTCAGCTTTTCTGCTCTGGTTTCTCCCAATCTTTGTGGTTTTATCTTCCTTTTGTCTTTGATGATGGTGACGTACAGATGGGGTTTTGGTGTGGGTGTCCTTTCTGTTTGTTAGTTTTCCTTCTAACAGTCAGGACCATCAGCTGCAGGTCTCTTGGAGTTTGCTGGAGGTCTACTCCAGACCCTGTTTGCCTGGGTATCACCAGCGGAGGCTGCAGAATAGCAAATATTGCAGAACAACAAATGTTGCTGCCTGATCCTTCCTCTGGAAGCTTCATCTCAGAGGGGCACCCAGCTGTATGAGGTTTCAGTCGGCCCCTACTGGAAGATGCCTGCCAGTTAGACTACTCGGGGGTCAGGGAACCACTTGAGGAGGCAGTCTGTCCATTCTCAGATCTTAAACTCTGTGCTGGGAGGACCACTACTCTCTTCAAAGCTGTCAGTCAGGGACGTTTAAGTCTGCAGAAGTTTCTGCTGCCTTTTGTTCAGGTATGCCCTGCCCCCAGAGGTGAAGTCTACAGAGGCAGGCAGGCCTCCTTAAGCTGCAGTGGGCTCCACCCTGTTCGAGCTTCCCAGCTGCTTTGTTTACCTACTCAAACCTTAGCAATGGTGGTCGCCCCTCCCCCAGCCTCAGTGCCACCTTGCAGTTCAATCTTAGACTGCTGTGCTAGCAGTGACTGAGGCTCTGTGGGCGTGGGACCCTCTGAGCTATGTGTGGGATATAATCTCCTGGTGCGCCATTTGCTAAGACTGTTGGAAAAGTGCAGTATTAGGGTGGGAGTGTCCCGATTTTCCAGGTACCATCTGTCGTGGCTTCCCTTGGCTAGGAAAGGGAATTCCCTGACCCTTGCGCTTCCCAGGTGAGGCGATGCCCCACCCTGCTTTGGCTCATGTTCCATGGGCTGCACCCACTGTCCAACAAGCCCCAGCTAGGTTGGTGTCTGCCCAAATGGCTGCCCAGTTTTGTTCTTGAAACCCAAGGCCCTGGTGGTGTAGGCAGCCGGTACCTCAGTTGGAAATGCAGAAGTCACCCATCTTCTGTGTTGCTCACACTGGGAGGTGTAGACTGGAGCTGTTCCTATTCGGCCATCTTGGAGTCTCCCCTTTCCAAGGTTCTTAGCTTCCTTGCATTGGGTTAGAACATGCTCCTTTAGCATGTTCTACCCATGTTTGTTATTACCCACCTTCTGAAGCCTACTTCTGTCAATTTGTCAAACTCATTCTCCATCCAGTTTTGTTTCCTTGCTGGTGAGGAGTTGTGATCCTTTGGAGGAGAAGAGATATTCTTGTTTTTGGAATTTTCAGCCTTTTTGTGCTGGTTTTTCCTCATCTTCATGGATTTATCTACCTTTGGTCTCTGATGTTGGTGACCTTTGGATAAGGTTTCTGTGTGGATGCCCTTTTTGTTGATGTTGATGCTATTCCTTTCTGTTTGTTAATTTTCCTTCCAACAGTCAGGCCCCTCTGCTGCAGGTCTGCTGGAGTTTGCTGGAGGTCCACTCTAGACCCTATTTGCCTGGGTATCAACAGCGGAGGCTACAGAACAGCAAAGATTGCTGCCTGTTCCTTCCTCTGGAAGCTTCATCTCAGAGGGGCACCCACCAGATGCCAGCTGGAGCTTTCCTGTATGAGGTATCTCTCGACTCCTGCTGGGAGTTGTCTCTGAGTCAGGAGGCACGGAGTTCAGGGATCCATTTGAGGAAGCAGTCTGTCCCTTAGCAGAGCTCGAGCACTGCACTGGGAGATCCGCTGCTCTCTTCAGAGCTGGCAGGCAGGAACATTTAAGTCTGCTGAAGCTGTACCCACAGCTGCCCCTTCCTCCAAGTGCTTTGTCCCAGGGAGATGGGAGTTTTATCTATAAACCTGACTGGGGCTGCTGTCTTTCTTTTAGAGATGGCCTGCCCAGAAAGGAGGAATCTAGAGAGGCAGTCTGGCTACAGTGGCTTTCCAGAGCCATGTTGGGCTCTGACCAGTTTGAACTTCCTGGTAACTTTGTTTACACTGTGTGGGGAAAACCACCTACTCAAGCCTCAGTAATAGTTGACACTTCTCCCCGCACCAAGCTCAAGCATCCTAGGTTGACTTCTGACTGCTGTGCTGGCAGCGAGAATTTCAACCCAGTGGATCTTAGCTTGCTGCACTCCATGGGGTTGGGATCTGCTGATCTAGACCACTGGTTCCCTGGCTTCAGCACCCTTTCCAGGGGAGTGAACACTTCTGTCTCACTGGCATTCCAGGCACCACTGGGGTATGAAAAAAAAAAAGCAAACAAAACTCCTGCAGCTAGGTTGGTGTCTGCTCAAATGGCTACCCAGTTTTATGCTTGAAACCCAGGGCCCTGGTGGTATAGGCACCCAAGGGAATCTCCTGGTCTACAGGTTGCAAAGACCATGGGAAAAATGTAGTATCTAGGCTGGAATGCACTGTTCCTCACAGCACAGTCCCTCATGGCTTCCTTTGGCTAGGGGAGAGAGTTCCCCAACCCCTTGTGTTTCGCAGGTGAGGCGATGCCACAGCCTGCTTTGGTTCACCCACCATGGGCTGCACCCACTGTCTAACCAGTCCCAATGAGATGAGCTGGGTATCTCAGTTGGAAATGCAGAAATCACCCGCCTTTGGCATTGATCTCGCTAGGAGCTGCAGACTGGAGCTGTTCCTATTCGGCCATCTTGCCAGCCAGCCTCTGAAACATTTTAAAATGGCGTTTAGAGGATGGGGAATTGAGGTTTTGAAGAATCCCATCACTAAAAGTGCCCTTAACATTTTTCCAAAGTTTTAAATACTATCAAAGCTATAATACCCAAATATTACAAAACATTAAGACAAATCATTTTCCATTATCAGAAAATTATAAATAAGCATTTATTTGACCTCATGTAACAGAAAATCCAATTTAGGATGGCTTAAAATTGAGTGTAATTAAGTAAGTTGTGATATTGCCATGCAATGGAATACTATTCAGCAATAAAAAAGGAAAGAACTACTGATAGTCAACAACATAGTTTAATCTCAAAAGCATTATGCTAACGACCACATTAAACATCACATATTGAATGATTCCATTTGTATGAAATTCTAGAAAATGAAAACTGTAGTGATAGAAAGCAGAAAGGCAGTTGCCCGTAGCTGACATAAGGACAGGATTGACTGCAAACAACCATGACAGAAGTGTTTTGAAGTAATGGAAAAATTCCACGTTGTTATTGTGATTATACTTATATGACTGTATACAAGTCAAAACTCTCTAAATTTGCACTAAAAATTAGTAAATTTTATTTTGTAGACACAAAGCTGAACCCTACAAAGCTGACCAAAAAAAAAAAAAGAATTTTCAAAAGGAAATTCTAAGTACCTACACATCTACAGAAAATCATCAGCTCAAAGTGTGATAATGAACCTGAATGTCACTATTCCCTCAATGAGATATCATAGGATACTTTATTAGTGCAAAATTATTTTCTGACAATTCTTTGCAAAGTGCTTTTTGCAGAGATTTGAGTTAAATGTCAACTCCAGAGCTCAGATCTTCTCTTTCTCAGGGAAGTCCTATAGCAGGGTAGTCTATGACTTCTCCCTCCTCTGAATTTCGATGGCAATTACAGTCTGCCCCAGTCCTTATGGCATAAATGGTATTTTATTTATCTGCATTTACCCATATAATATCTATTATAGGCCCATGTGAAGGTAAAACTGGGCTCATATGAACAGTCACCAACATCCTTGGATATACAGACACTCTATGAACCGCAGTCTCCCTGCTGCTGGCCCTTAGAAATAACCTCTTCCAATTCTTTCTGTTCTTTGTTGTAGCTCACCAACAGAAGCCAGACCAGGCACTTTTTAGTAATCAAAGTAGTCCCTTCTTTCCAATTCTAGGTCATTGCTTTGTCTATCTTCTTAATTAAGGTAAGTTCATCATTCATGAGGCTCCTCAATCCAGAGAGCAAGTTGACTCCCAGCGAATTCTCTCACCAATTCAGAGTCAGAGGCTGTTACTGCATGAGTATGTCTCACTCCACAGCTGACCATCAGCTCCTGAGGAGAGGGCACATTGCACTTCTGGTTCTCCCTCACTGTGCTTTCCGTGCAGTAGTTAGCCACAACAGGAACTCAATAAATAAATGCTGAATGGAAGGAAATAGTACCTACCTAGCATGAAGAAAGAATCATTTCTTACCGCACAGGGTTCGAAAGTTGGCTGAAGGTGAAAATGAAAATGAACACTAGATTTTCCAGCACATGATTGAATTGCATTTGATGGTATTGTCAGGGAGGCTTCTTTGGACTAATAGAAATAATTAAAGAAGACGGACTGCTTCAGACACCCTAGGGGCTACTTAGCTCTCCAGTGAGGCATTTTGCTTTTATGTTTAAATATTATTTTCACTGATTATAAAAAGAAACATCCGTTCTCTTTTATCACTTTCTAGTCAAGGCAGCCAAATGTGCTTAGATAGATGGAAAATGCCTTTTAAGTAAGTGATTACTTATGAAGAATTAGTCTCTCTTCTTTCCTTTCCTAGACATTGTGGCATTAATATTGGCATTTTGTTTCTTTAAATGGCATCCTAAGGTCCCCTTCCACCACAGCTCCTTCCCAGACGGCTTACTGTAGACCAGACTTTTTACCCTACTCGTCTCCTTTTCTAAAGACTTTTATTTTTAGTTTGCACTTTTCAAACTCCAGCCATAATTACTGGGGTATAATTTATACACAGTGAAGGTTATCCTTTTCAAGTCAACCATTCAATGAGTTTTGAAAAATTGATATAGTCATGTAACCACCACCACAATCAAGATATAAAATCTTACTATCAATTCTAAAAGTTTCCTTGTGCCCCTTTTGTCAATTTCCTCTCCCCATTTCCAGCCTCTGCAACTGATCTGATTTCTGTCGCTTTAGTTTTGGCTTTTTGAGATTGTCATATGGATAGAGTCATAAAGTACATCGCCTTTTGTATCTGCCTTTTTTCATTTAGCATTCATTTGTGATCGTGATTCATTCATGTTGTTGAATGTATCAATTGTTCATTCCTTTTTATTACTGAGTAGTATTCCATCCTATGGATGTATTTTGTGATTAATGTTTATTAGTTTGTCTTCTTGTTTGTAATATTTGTATGTGTGGTGGGTTGGAAAAGATTTTGTTTCTATCATAGTTGGATTTTTTTCACTTTGTATTTCCTATCAGACAATATGGTCCGCTAGGAAGATTCATGCCTGGTAGTGAACATATTTACATGCCTTGCATTGTTCAGGCAGATATGTACTCAGATCCCATATGCTGTATAAATGACCTACTGCATATGTGTGATGGTTCTTCCTGTAGTTTTGAAGAGTGTGATCAGGGACTTTGTATTTCAAATTGTGCAATTTAAAGATGTGCAGTTTATTATTTAGTTATAATCATATAATTAATTATATCTCAATGCAGCTGTTAAATACAAATATATAAAATCACTGTTAAAATCTTATTCTTAAAAGAAAAATATACACATGCAGCAGGGGTTTGTGGTAGGGCTGGAGCTGAGATGTAGTGATATATTTAATGTGGAAGTAGGTAGCTGGAGAAGGCAGAGAATGGAAAAGAACAGCAGCCAAATTGCAGGGAAATATGGAGGGAAAATTCTGAGCCAGATTCAGAAATGGAGCCAAAGGTCAGGAGGAGACAGTGTTTCTGAGTCTATAGTGGTTCCTCTCATTTGAATGCTGGTGACCCAGCTATTCTGGATGCACATAGGTACCCTGCCAGTGGGGCATGGGGGAATGACTACAGATAAATAAGAATGTGTAACACATTGGGGTATACAAAAGACTTCTTTGGAATCCCTCTAAGAAAATGTTAGTCTGAGGGAAAGCAGCAGTCTCCTCAATTTCAGACAGACTCACGAGCAGACCTGGCACAATAACATCCAGTGTCATCACAGGTTGTTGAAATGGACAGGGATCTACTCCAATCTTGTGATGGATAAGTACATGGGCCGCCAAGTAACAGGTCAACAGCAGCTAGGACTGATCTCTAAGCACAGCGAGAAATAACTCAGGGGTTGAGGAACTTAGTTCATTTGTGTGGCTACAACAAACTACCACGGACTGGGAATTTATAAAGAACAGAAATGTACTCTCTCACTGTTCGGGAGGCTGGGAAGTTCAAGATCTAGTCACCGACATCTGGTGAGGGTCTTCTTGCTGGAGCCTTACATGACAAAAGATGCAAAGGCAAAAAGGAGTCAAGCTTCCTCTGTCAAGCCCTTAATCCGTTCATGAGAATGGAGGCTGCACCTCAACACCTCCCCAAAGACTTCACTTCCCAACACTGTGACATTGGGGATGAAGTTTCCAACACATGAATTTGGGCGGACAAATTCAGACCATAGCTGGGCCCTATATATACAAGTGGCAACAGTGAGAGGAGGACATCTGGGCATTTGCAGATAGGACCTCATTTGTACTGAGAGGCTGGTGAGGCTGATAATTTCCAGTTTACAAATGAGTAAAAGTCATTACCTCTAGGTTTATGGGCCACAACTCTAAGAAGGAAATGGGCCTCTATGTATAGGTTACAACTACAAGAAGAAAATAAACTGCATTACCATGATATATCATGTGAAAGTGTATGGTTTCAGGGGCTTTTAAAATGTTAGTTCCTCTCAAATTTAAGCCTTAGAATGTCTTCATTTATCTACACATACAGAGTTTTTTGATGGTACAAGCCATCTTCCATATAACCGTACTTTTATAAAGATTCCTGATGCATCTAAAGAAAATGTGCCTAGGCTGGGCATGGTGGCTCACACCTATTCCTAGCACTTTGGGAAGCCGAGGCAGGCAGATCTTCTGAAGTCAGGAGTCCGAGAACAGACTGGCCAATACGGCAAAACTCCATGTCTAATAAAAATACAAAAATTAGTCAGGTGTGGTGGTGTGCACCTGTAGTCCCAGCTACTTGGGAGGAGGCTGAGGCAGGAGAACCACTTGAACCCAGGAGGCGGAGGTTGCAGTGAGCTGAGATCATGCCACTGCACTCCAGCTTGGGCAGCAGAGTAAGACTCCGTCTCAAAAAAAAAAAAAAAAAAAAAGGTGTCTAAACGTTCTGTCATTCCACTGAATAGCATAAGCCAGACTGAACTTCCATTTTTTCTGCTCACATCCAAGCATATTATTTCAGCTAGAACAAGATTCTATCTGGTAATGAGATTTCAAGCCCATTGAGCATAGCTACTGAGGGTAGTCATGACTGATTCTCAACACTGTGCTCGGCTCAATACTTTGCACATTGTAGATGCTAAATAAATATGTGGTAAGTGAGCGAATGTTACAAAACTGAAGAGAATGCAAGATTCTCAACTTAATCCAAATGGTGGATAATGTTAGAAATAATAAGAATCTGTGAGAAAAAAGAGACTGAAAGTCTGGAGAAGAATTATGCAGAGAACTCAGATTCTCAACTTAATCCAAGTGAAGGATAATGTTAGAAATAATAACCTGTGAGGAAAAGAAATAGAAAGTCTGGAGAAGAATTATGCAGAGAACTTAGAGACAAATATTAGGGGACCATGAAATAGGCCACCATTTGTGAGCCAGGAATACTAGCCGTTGCTTTCTCATACTGCATAGTAGGAAATGTGAAAGCAGAAAATATTTAGATTGTGATTAAAACTGAGATTCTTGGAAAAACTGAAGTTCAAAATCTTTCTGGGCTCTCCCAGCTTCACCGATTCCGTTCTTTTGATGGGCAAGCAAAGTTCACTAGTCTGCCAGTCAAATAGATGCTAATGGTAAAATTGGCTCTGTTTGACTTTTTGATGTTACACATTTGAAATGTGTTTCCATCTAAAAGGACAGGCTCCAATCTAAATGGTACCAATAAAATTACTTCAAACAAAACAGGAGTTAATGTCACTCAAGATGCACTAAAAGTTAAATTGCAAAATGGCTGAAAAGGAGAGGTCTTGGCTTCAGAAAAGAATAATAACTACCTAAAGAACAAAAGTTTGTGTTCTTGGCAGGAAATTTAAAAAAAAGAAAAATCATCTGGTGTGGTCACATAGTGTATCAAACTGAAGAAGACCCTTTCTTTACTGAGTTAAAATTAAGTCTATAGAATCCTAACTGGAGACAAGCCACGGAAAACTAAAGGCATTTGCAAGTTGAAGTTAAGGGGCAATGGAAATGATGAGTAATGAAGGAGGAAGTCAGCCTACAGAGAAGACAATAGAGCAGGTACACACAGAGAAGCAAAGCCAGCAAGTCATGCATTCCCTAAAAGTTGCAGAGAGTTAATTAGGTTCTTATCTTCCCAGTCTCCACTTTAAGTACCCAAGGGCTATAATTCCTGTCTTTGGGTTCTCAGAAATTTCTTCATATCCTTGCAATTAACTATTCTTTGACTTGGGCTAGTTTAAATATGATTTATTTCCCCCCTGAAAAATAACTGCTAACTGGAACATGCAAGTTTTCTAGACAGAGTAGAGTAGCAGATAGCCATAAGCAGCCTTAATCCTTCATATGTCACATTTCTTTAAAAAAGTCTAAAGTATGGATGAACAATATTTCCCCTTCATTGAGCTTTTCCATGTCCTAAGAGATAAAATTCTTCTTCTTTTTTCGGGTTCATCTTAACAAATCAAGACATTAGTCACTAGTTGAAGAAGTGTGTTTATTTATTTGGGGAACAAACATTCACTGAGCATCAACTCTGTGTCAGGCCCTATTTTAGGAACTGTGAGTGAAAGAAGTTAATGAGACATGTTAACTTGGAAGTCCTTAAGATTTCCCAGAAGAGAGACAGATATGTCTTAAAGGTAGTCTAGTACAAGGACTAGAAACCTGCTCAAATTAGCTTCAGAGAAAAAGAGAAACTTTTATTAGGTTGGTCCAAAAATAATTGTGAGTTTTGCCACTAAAAGTAATAGAATGACACACAGATATTTCATGGAAGTAAGCCTAAGAAGAACAGCCAGATCTCACACAACGGCAAACAAAATTAAAAGACCTGGAACAATCTCTCTCCGTGTCTCTCTCTTTCTCTGTCTGTCTCATGCATGCACACCTCAGTTTCTTGGTCTCTCATATCTGTCTCTGTTTTTGATAAACAGGGCAGATTGGCTTTTTCCACATTCATTGAAGAAAATGAATGGGCTGGGCATAATTCCAACACTTTGGGAAGGTGGGGCAGGAGGATCGGTTGAGGCCAAGAGTTCCAGACCAGCCTTGGCAACACAGTGAGACCCCGTCTCTATAAAAAGAAAAATTAAAAAATTAGCCAGGTGTGGTGGTGCATGCCTGCCCAGCTACTCGGGAGGCTGAGGTAGCAGGATCATTTGAGCCCAGGAGTTTGAGGCTGAAACAAACTATGATCACACCACTGCACTCTAGCCTAGGCAGCACAACAAGGCCCCATCTCAAAAAAAAAAAAAAAAAAAAAAAAAAAAAAAAAAAAGAAAGAAAGAAAGAAAACGGTTGTACAAAGTGAACACAAATTTCCATTTCATGTGATCAGCAAAGATTCTAGAATCTCTATACCATGAATATAAATCCCTAGGAGATTGATCGAGCTTGGTCAGGCGTTTGGCTTAGTGACAAGGAGGTAGGATTATGTGACTCAGTGACTTCTAGAAGGGGATCACGGAAGACTCTGAGAAAGCCCTATTGGCAGAGCTGGCAGATAGCTTTGCATGTCTGCCACATGCATGAAAACAAGGAAGGCCAGTCAACCGTAGTAGTGCTAGAATCGAAATATGAATATGATTCATCAGTGTATTGATGGGTCCAGGAAGCTAGGAAATCTAGAATTATTTTATTTGTTTTGTTTGTTTTTAAGTTAGGAGTGTCTCTTTTATTTTGGCTATTATGCACCCCAGCCAGTGCTTAGAGACTTGTGTGTGAGTCAAGCTCAGTGGATTCTAAGCTTTACTCACTCATGCCATGGATTCATTGAGTAACATTTGAGAAGTCACTGGTTACTTCACTTCAAAATTACTAGGACTTACCTAGAAGTTCATATTTACCACCCTTTTCAGGTCTAGGGAGAAGAATGTGGAATTGTTAGGAAACTCATTTCAATGTATTATAATAACTATTAATATTTATTAGAAATTTATTTACTAGATATAGGACTAGACTCTTATAAACAAAATGTATAAGATTTCAGAGACCCAGCATTTAAATGAAAAGGTAGAGTATACACATATAACTCAATAATATATTACTCTGTAATACATATAAAAGAAAGCTTATTTGGGAGAAAAAAACAAAAGCAAAAAAAAAGCTAGAGGAAACCAGAGCCAAGAAAGAAGAATGATTAGTTCTCAGTGAAGAAGATGGGAAAGGCTGGGCTAATAATATAAAATTTGACTGGATCCTTGAAGTAGAATTTGAAACAATGGAAGAAAAAAAGAAAGCTATTCTAAGTAGAAAAACAAGGAATTGACAATGAACAATGGGAAAGGCAGGCCAGTGAATTGGTGAATTTGGCCTAAACACAGTGTGCAAGATGGAAAGATAGCCACGGAGCCCACAGAGGTGAGGTGGAGCCAAATCGTGACCTTAGGCACTAGGGTACTTTGAATGTCCTGAAGACATCTAATGATTTTCAGCAGATCAATCCTGCATTTTTGGATAACTGTGACAACAGGTGTAAAAGATGAACTGGAACAGGAGAGGAGGAAGCACAGAGAGATGATATGGGAGTTTGTCACCATGGTGAAAGATCAAAAGGGTTTGAACCAAAGAGATTAGCAGTGGAACAGAAAATAGCAGATGGCACAGAAAACCCTAGTAGGGGGTAAAGACAGAATTGGAATGGGATGTTAGCAGGGGGCTGGTGGTGCACCTGGGGAAGAAAGCAGAGGTTTCTGGTTTGGGTGATTGTCTATGTGAAAACAAGATAAGCAAAGGACGGCAGAGCATGACAATACAACAGATCAGAAGGAAACACTGGGGAAACTTATCTGAGCCGTCTGCCCCAATAAAACTCTGTCTTGAGCTAAGGAAAAGAAAAAGAGGGGAAGGCCTCACTTCACCCCTGAGTGCTTTTTGGAGTAGGGTCTCTGGGTCTCTCAAGATCCTTTCAAGTGGCCAGTGAAGTCAAAACTATTTTCATAACAATATTGAGACATCACTGTGTTTTTCACTGCGTTGACATTTGCCCTCATGGTGCAAGAACAAGGATGGGGACTGGTGGTCATCGTATTCTTCATCACTGGGCACTCACAGGAAGAGAAAGGGAGAGGGACAGGGAGAGGCCAGCAGATCAATGAATTTTAATGCCACGGAATAGGAAAAACCATTGATATGGTTTCAGATTCCACATTGCAACTTTAAGAAACTACCACTTGTTGAGTTTTGGTGTAGTATCAGGGGATTATCCAGAATTATCTCCTGTTTTTCTAAGTCCATATCTGTGTAACACCAGATTAATCAATATAATTTCACCAAAACCACATGCCACAACAGATTGGATGCAGAAGCAGATCTGAGAATCCAAATGTCTGTTTTTAAGCCAGATATTTAAAATATTAGTAAAAATGTAAAGCAATGCCACTCTTCTCCTGGATTCTTTCATTTGGAGAAATATAGTTATTTTTCATAAAATGTACATTATTTATGTTCACACGTAATAGACTTTTTGTTAAAGGACTTACTGAGTAAAGGGCCCTTGAGACCAGAGTTTGAGAAGCCCCAGCTTAACCTTCCATATTTCCTGCTCTGAACATGGTGTCCCTCACAACTGCACCTAGGCAGGAGCGCACCCCGGAAGGGGTTCTCCAACTACTTTGTCTCAGGAACACTTTATCCTCTTAAAATTAATGTGAGGCAGGAGTTTGTTCTTTGTTTCTAAAAGTTTTGCCTGGCTCTGGAAAATCGTAGCTCCTGACTTATTCTGCCTTCATGCCAGTGTAATGTTAATTTGTCCAGTTCTGAGAACAAAAACCAAGAAGGATGCATGTTATTTCCCCCCATCCCCAGAGATAAAACACAAATTCCTGTCTCACATTAAAGGAACTGTCCTGCCTCCCAAACACAGGTCTGTTCCAAACACTTACTCACATTTCAGTGAGTCAGAAGGAAACAGACGGGTATTCATCTCCCTGAAACCTGGCTGACTTCCTTCAAAAAGTCTGTAAGGAGCGTCAAAATTGTGTCACGGGTTAGTGAGCGGCCACCTAAGAGCTCTCAGGTGATAGCTGGAGTTTTAGTAAGCAAGTGAGTACCCCAGACAATTCAGAAAAAAATGCCTTCAGGTGTTTGTCAAGGTGAGTAAGTACAGCCAGTAAGTGACTGAAAAGAAAACAGGAAAGGGCCTGGGACTATATAATTTGGGTTCAAAGGGTATTAGTCGTAACCCATCAGCAGCAACATCTGATGCATACCAATTTAATACTTTAACAATGTGACACTTCAGCCCTATCTATAGTAAAGAGAAGAGCTTGCTTTTTATGAATTATTAAGTCCTTCCCACCTTGAGCCACTTTGCTTCCTAGAGGCAGTATCTCAGGCATCCCATTCTGCTCATAGTAGCATTCCATGAAGATCTGGATTGATGACAATAATGATGATTATTAGACCCATAACTCCTTAAGCTTGATTTATGAAAACAGTTGGTTCCTTCGCAAAAGTAGTCACTGGAAGAATTCTGGTTTCAGTAATGTGCTGGAAATTTGTGGCCAAACTTTTGGATAAAACATAAGATTCAGACAAGAAAAATTAATATCCTATTTCTTAGGTTTTTAACTAAAAATCTCGGATATAGAATGTTCTCTTTCCAGATGTGAGACTGAAATAATGGAAGAAAATGGTCACAGTCTATGTCACGGTGTAATGTAGACAGGGAGAGTCACAAGTGCATGTGTGGGCTCTCAGCCTTCTCTCTGGCCTTGAAGTTAATCTCCTAAACTCGGTCATTAAATCAGCTGTTAATTATCTCGGAGGAGAGGAAGTAATGATTTCTCTCTCTCTGTCTCTCTCACACACACACACGCACACACAGACACACACACAGCTCTTGCAGCAGGTAGTGCTTAAATATCACCTCGGATAATCATAACTTGTGAGCAGATCTTCTTTCCTGATGACCTAGTTTCTAACCTGGTCATTCTGTGCTTATTTTTGTCCCTTTCTCCACCCACTTAGGAAAAACAGAGAAAGGGACGCACCGCGCAGCCCCTAGGCACTGTGGTTTAGGGCTAGTGCCCTCGGCACCCGCTGCCAGAAGCCGGGCGCTGCCAAGGGCTGCGGAGGGGTCACGTTCTCCTGGGGACTGGGGCATCTCCTGCGGGCTGGCGACAGGCTGCGGGGGCGGAGTGGTGCCAGGGCGGAGGCTCGCCCGTCGGATGTGCCCACCCGTCCCGTCCAGGGCAGGAAAGCCTGCCAGGGCGCCATCCCCATCCCCACCGCCTCCAGGCTGCCGGGCCTGGGCCACTGTACGGGAGCCAAGGTGCGGTGCCGCGGGTGTGGACGAGCCGAGGTGCAGCCCGCGGGGCCGCAGGGCCGGGGTGGGGCGGGGCGCGGCCGGGGCAGATCCGGTGTTTGCGGAATCAGGAGGGGCGGGCCGGGGCGGGGCCTCGGCGCTGCAGGAGCTGCCCAGAAACTTTTCCCTGCTCTCACCCGGCGGGGGAGAGAAGCCCTCTGGACAGCTTCTAGAGTGTGCAGGTTCTCGTATCCCTCGGCCAAGGGTATCCTCTGCAAACCTCTGCAAACCCAGCGCAACTACGGTCCCCCGGACAGACCCAGGATGGGGCCAGGACGGACAGGAGCCACGCCGCTGCCGCTGCCTCTGCTGCTGGTGTTAGCGCTCAGTCAAGGTAAGCGGGGATTTCGCTCTGCATCGGCTGCAGGACGGACCCGCGCGGGTCCCTGGGGCTCGCTGGAGGGATTGGGCGGAACTAGGGAGCAAGCTCCGTGTATGTTCCCTCGGATTCCACGTAGTCTCGGGCTCCCAGCCACCAGGACCTTCTTGGAAAGAGATACTTCTTAGTCCCCTTCCTGCTCTCCCAGGCCTTGCGTCCCCATTAGGCGCGTCTCGCCCTGTCTGTTAAGCACCCTCCAAAGTCATCTCAGTGAGTGCTTTGTTTTAGGTACACACACGCACGCACACACACACACACAGTCACAGACACGCACGCACTCAGGCATGGACAGTGTGGGGATCCACGGTGTCCTGGAGACCGCGAGTCCTGCAGCCCAACTTCCCCTGGCTCACACAGGTGCCGCGCCTGCCAGGGACCAGGGGGACCCGGAATCCAGTGCTGATGGCGGCCTGCAGCTCCCCAGCGCGGTGCTTGCTGGCTTTGCAGAAGCCTCCGAGCCCCAAAATGCTTATTTTTCAACCCAAGGATGTGAATAATGCCTCTATTTCTTACTTGAGGACGAAGCGCTGTGTTTCCTCCCGGGGCCGGGGGGACTTGGAATAAACCGAGCGCCACTTAAATACTTGGCAGAGGGGAATTCTTCCTTCTCTTCTGCCTTCCTCTTATTGTTGTAACATTGTCTATTCGACGAATGTAAACTTAGGCTAGGAAAAGTTCTTTTCACTTCTGGATCCTAGATGCCGCAATGAGAGAATAAACCGGAGCAGCTGCTCTAACTGTAGTGCTGTGGCAGTGGGGCCCGCCCACCTCCTGAGTTCTTTTACACTAACAGGAGGAAATAAGGCTGGGTGGGGAGCTTTTGTGGGACCATCGCGAATACGTGAGTACTTTTTCCCTGACCATTAGACAGAGCTAGAGTGTGGTCAAATTTAAGAATTGTAGTTTATTTGGAGGGAGAAGGAGACAAGTTTGTATATTGTAGTTTGAACAGCGATCAAAACAAAACAAAAAAGTTGTCTCTGATTTTAAAGTGTGTGTGTGTGTGGTTTTTTTTTTTTTTTTTTACAAAGAAGATAAACATTTCCTAGGCTGTCCTCCTTTGAGACTGACATTCAGCCACTTGCTATTCTTTATTGTGGAGGAATGAATCCTAGTCCACGTCAACCTGGTGGCATTTTCTCCGGGTCAGAGATAAGAGAGAAATAGCACCACTGTCTCCAGCCCCAGCAGAAAATGGGCATCTTAGGTTTTCTGTCTCACGTGTATTGGGTGCTTCAGATACTTTCTCTGGGAACCAGATGAGTTGTTTTGAGGGGCCACCAACCCTAATCTATGGATTTCAGGTAAAGTTGTACTTGACATTGAAAATGAGTCTCTGGAATACAACTAAAGCTAATGGAAATATAAACCCAAGCTTTTCATCTCTCTGTGATTACCCAGTATTAAAATAAGCTATGGAAACATAACGTCATTTTCTTATGTTTGAAGTGTTGAGGCTTGTTACACAAAGAGCAGTGAGAAACACTTTAATGGAATGTAGCACTGCAAGGCATGAAGTCAGGAACAGAGACTTAACCTGGAGTTAATAAGGACACCTCAGGGCAAGCAAGCAGAGATGATGAAAAATAACATCTGCAAAAGTTTTGTGCGTTTATTCCCTCCTCCTACTCCAGTCATTTGTATACTCAAGGAACAGGTTTTCTCTTAATTTAAGATCATCATAAGAAAGCTCTCTCATTTGTGATATCACTTGAGGTTCCTGGAGAAGCAGCATCATTTTTTGATACCATGAGTATCCCAGGTTAACATGAATAAGTGAAATGTCTAGCTCAGTAGTATCTAAAATTTTGTATGGCATTACCCTTTCTGTATAAAATTTCTCATTCACTATCATTACACACGCACACATATAACTATTATAAAATTATATGTATGTACAATTGCATAATATGATCACATAGAAAAATTCAAATTTAAAAGCTATGTATGTGACAGAGCTTTATTATGATGATCTTAAATTAAGAGAAAACCTGTTCTTTGAGTATTACAATATGCTGTGATTATGTATACACAATTGTATATACATAATATACACATACACATACCTGTTAATATGTATAAAAACATGTATGTTTAGACATCTTGTATCATCCCTAGCATACATGCAAACCACTTTAAAAACATATCACCTTCAAATCTTATTTTAACACTTACATTCAAATTTGCTTTCCAGAAACCTTTTCAAAGGTGCTTAAGAAGAAACTGTACTCGTAATTTAGTCCCATATTTATCACCTTTCATTGCTCATTTCTAAGTGCTTAATACCATGAAAATGGTAAATGGGCAGTCTGAGGATGAAAAAGAGAGAACATAAGAGGCCTAGATAATCTATAAACTAAATATAGGCCCTTAGCAGAAGGCAAATGTAATTTTGAACTGAAGGCCATCACGTATTTTTTCCAGTATGTTCACAGGTCAAGGATAGTCCTTCCACCCAGGTTCTAGACCACATCTTTTCTTACTATCCCTGAAACCCTGCCCCAGCACTCATCCCTCTTCAGTGTACGTCTTCAAATTCTCTCCCTAATGTAACTTCCCCTCAGTCTGTAAATATTCTAATTTTTCTTAGTGTAAAAAATATTTCTTTTGATATTTAATTTCCTCCTGAAACATCCTGTACTTCGGGCTTCTGTTCTCTTCCTGTTTTTCTCCTTCTTTCCTCGCTGCTCTCCTGTCATCTCCTTCACAGGCTCTTTCCTTGTTGGTGTTTGCAGAGTTTCATCCTGAATCCTCTTCTTCATTCTGCAGATTGTCTCTGGGCCCATTCCCTGCACAAGTCACTATCTCCAGCCAGCCTCCCCTTCTGAGTTCCAGATCAGTATTTCCATCAGCCACCAAATTTCTCCAGCTAGACAGTCTGTAAGTAAGCCAGATTCAACATTTCCAAAACTGAATTTAATACGTGTCCTCCAAAATTTTCTCCTCTATTGGCTACCATTGTTTAATGGCAGTAATATTATCACACAAACATGAAAGCCGGGAATTTGTCCCCAGGTTTTCAACCTCACAGCCACTCTCCAAATTCTCTTGGCTCTCCTCCCATCCATGCAACTCCTGCCACCCAGTCAGTCCCTCATCTTATGTCTGCATGTAACTTTTAAACTGGATTTTCTTTTCTTATCTCTCCAACCCATTCTCTTCATTTTCACCAATGATATCTTTCTAAGACACATATACGTATCCAATTACTGCTTTGTTTCAAATGTTAGTGGCTCCCCATCTCAGGTGGGGTAAAGTGCCAATTTCTTGGCATGTCATAAAAAGGTACCTTCTACCTCTCCAATCTTTTCTTTACCGTATGCTTTCTTGAGCACAAATACACATTCACACACACACACCACACACATGCCCACACATGTACACACTCTAAAGCCATCTATATACACCATTCTTTGTTATGACTACACCTGATCATACCATATTTAGTGTGAAAATATTTTCCAAATACTCCCTTTGCCTTCATTGCATTGTTGCTTTCACTCCTTTTCACTCATCTCTTTGCAACTGACCATTATCCAATGCTAGAAGGGTCAATCCCAAGCAAAATTATAAAGTAGAGAACTTTTACTTTTGCAACAAAAAGGAAAGCTTGAGGTAACCTACCTTTGCTGGGTCCTTCCCTAAACCACCTCTCTGGTCTCACCCTTAGCCCCTTAATAGACTTAGGCCGCCCTCTGATAAAGTAACTTTGCTCCCCTATGGCTTAGCAGTTATATCTGCCCAACCTCAGCTAAGCTTTGCTCTCTTAATACTAGGTACTGAGCTGCTGTTTGACTTAAATTTGTGGACTGGGGTTCAGGATTCAGTATTTACAATGGCTCATATGTTTCTGATGTATGGTCTGGTTTGGAAGTGATTGCTTAAATATCATCACTGCCTTCCCACTTTCCTAAAATTAAAATTCCAGTGCTACCCACCCCATACCACCTTGTGGGATGACCACCAAGACAGGTAGATTTCAACATCAAGAGTTAGTGGCTGTGAGCGGCTGTGTCAGTTAAATTCCTTCCAAAGTGGATGATGACTACTCCTTGTCTTCATGTGCTGACAGCCCTGGAGATATTAAAAGGTAGAAGCTTGTTAATGTAAAGAGATGAGCTTCTCATGATGGAATTTTAGACATTCAGCAAAATAAAGACACATGTTCAGTCAGTGTATATAAAGTCAAGAATTTCAGGAAGAATGGGGAAGATATCTGGGGCCAAAAGTGTCCAGGCATCACATAAATTCTACCACTAAAGTCATAAGTCTTGACTACCAACACTGCTCAGCTTGGGATATTACTAAAAGATTTAGCACAGCATAAAAGAGGAGAAACCATGAAAGATCACCACTCTGATTGGAAAGTGAAAGAAATGGAAGGCGGATGGGGTTCTTTTTTCCAGTTGTTACAGTGACCAATCATTTACCAGCAGAACATACAGAAGAATGGCTCCCTACAGGGGAGAATCCTAGCATTGCAAATCATGAGACAGTAAACTCTGTGTATGACAGTGATTCCTGTGCCCCTTCAGGTGATCCATAGAGGCTTTATTGATTTGGCTACAGTGAATTTCATAAAATTAATACTTGATAATATTCTTATAAGGTATCTACTTTATGTAAGGCTGTGTGTTAGGCTCAAGGTGGAATCAGAGAAAACTTGAAACATGGCTGAGAGAGGTTGGAGTTTATTTGGAAACAAATCCAAACATAGGGAAAGGAAATTGTCTCAGCCCTGAAGCATACTTAACCAATTTCAGCCCCTTGTCATCTTCTTTCTAGCAGAAGTCCATTTATTGAGTTACCATCCTCTTGTGCATAGCTAAAAAATTGAGGCGATGCTGAAGGATGATTAGACTGGTCCCAGGCATCTGGCTGTGTCTGGTTTAGCCATGGGCATGTAATGCAAGGTTGGCCAATGAGATCTGCTGGGTGACTTATGGGAAAGGAATTTTCATTCCTAAGAGAGATATTTGTTAAAGAAAATATTGTCAAGTTTATATGTGAAATTTGGAACAACTACAGCCATCTTGCAACTGCAGTGTCAACTAGCTTAAGGATAAAGCCAGTATATTGGAGTTAGCCTTATGGAAAGAAATGGACTTTGATGTTGTCTTTGAACTTCTGAATTATTGGAATTTAAGACTATAGTATGTCTTGGTGTCTTTAAAATTTTCCTATAATTTAAAACTTGGTTATATCATTTTCTGTAACTTAGAGAGCTGTAACGTAAGTTTCCGTAGCATAATAGATGTCATGTGTTCACAATTAATGAGTGGTACAGATAACATGTTGAATTCAGAGGATGGAGAGATATCATTGTGATACATTGAAGTGTTGAGCCTCTTGAGATGTCTTCATGGAGACAGGTAAGAATCATTACAATTTAGATCTGCCACGAAGAACCTCAGATATCCTGGAGTACAGTTTCTACCTTTTAAAATGGGTGTGAGTGATACTAGAAACCAAGCAGCATAACTAGCAATAGGACTCATCTCCTAGTTCCTGGAGCAGATGTTTAGGTTCTTGAATAGGATACTGACACAATGAAAACAGAAGGTCCTTATGCCCACAATGTGGTATTCAAGTTGTTCCCAGGGAGTGAAAGCTGAGTTGCAGCCACCAGACCTTGAAGGGCCTTGGAAATCATGATATAGAGCAGGGGTTCTATCCTGAGGACAATAGAAAGGTCTCGAAGGGCCTTGAGCAGGGGAGTGACATGATCAGATGAGGAGAGTGGATTGGAAGGAGGCCAGGTGGAAGGCACTAAGATCATTTAGGAAAGAATATGTTTGGGTTTTAGTTTTAGTTTAGGAGACCAGTTGTGAGATGATGGTGGTAAAAACTCAGATAGTGGCAGTAGGGAAAGAGACTGGAAGATTTATTGGAAAGGCATTAAAGAAGAAGAATGAACAAGATTTGATGATTGATTTACTATGGAGGTAGAGAGAGAGGGAGAAGATAAGGCTGATGCTTAGGTTTCTGATATGGACAAGTGAGTTGATGTTGTGCCATTCACTGAGATAAGCAGTGCTGAAGGAGAGCACGTTGGAGGAAAAAGATGATCAGTTCAGGTCAACAGATTGAGTTTGAGACGTCTGGATGTACACCTGGATGTATATGTCTAATTAGCAAATAGTTATATGTAGTGGTGTTAGGAACAGGCAGGAAAGTAAGATGGGGATAGAGATTTAGGAGTCATTGGCACCTAGAGAATAATTGAAGACATGACATTAACAAGATGAGTCAGGCAAAGGGACTAGAAGAGGGCTTTGGCCATGGCTCAAGGAACTGCTTTAGAGGGTCAGGTGAGGAAGAGGAGTTGTGAAGGGAGAGAGTAGGAACAGCTGGAGAAGTAGAAAGACAACTGCAAGAACTGGGGCAGGACAGAAATATTTGGAGAAGGAAGAGGTAGTGAATAGGGTCAACTTCTTCAAAGAAGTCAAGCAAGTTGAAAGTCTTGAAGGGCAGTCTACATGGAGTGAAAAAAGAGAAATCAGAACAGAGTGGCCAGAGGAGTAAATGGAAGATGAGGAAATGTAGAGAGTGTGAGAAAGTTTGGTATGACAGTAAAAGAGAGGAGAGAGTAGCAAGAGAGGTAAAATGGGAGCAGCTGCCTTTAAGCAAACATGGGAAAGGCTTGCATAAAAATTATTATAAGGAGATTTTTTACTTCTGTTACTTATGGTGCTGCATGGTACACTTGTAATGTTTTCAAATTGCATTGAGGTATATGTATGTGGCAGAGATTCATTGCACAAGAGAAACTGAGGGAAGGGGAGGAGCTCTGATGACCATACAAAGGATATTATCAGAGAGAAAGGAGAGGAAGAAACTTAGGGTATCCAGCACCAGTAACAGCTCTGGCAGAAAGGAGCTCCTGCTTAGAAGCTACAGGTGATCGTGGGAAGGTAGGCAAAGCAGACTCTGGGCTATGAAATAGAGAAGATATTAACTAATCAGGGAAAGGTGAAGTTGATCCAGGTATGCAAAGAGGGAAAGAAAGCAGAGGGATGGAAAAAGATACCTCCCATCCTCCAGGGTGGCTGCTTAGATTGATGAGCCCATGTATACATTTTGGTTTCAAACATACTTTTCACGCTAATGTAGTTATGATTAATAAGCTGTTTTTAGGGCATGTAATATATAACACTCCCAGTTGCAGAATTAATATCGGTGCTTTAGTCACATTTCCTAAAAAAAACAAACAAGTTCTTTTAGAAATATAGATTTATGTTTCTCCAGTTAAGCCTGCAATTCCTTATTTCTATCTAGTTTAATAAAGATCTCCAAAATAATCTTGTTAGAAATAACAGTCTCATATATCACAGAGAAATAGTGTTGTCTCTGAAAGATTTTGCTAGTAAAATGTGAAAGCTTTTTGCCCTGTATCTTAGTGTTGTTTTCAAAGCATTTTAAAACATTTTCATTGAATCATAAATTAGAAAAGAAGTTGATGTCTATTCTTAATTTTGTTAGTCATAATTAAAGTGCTTATATTCAAATGTTTTATCCAGTCTATGCCTGCTAACTCTTGAACATGTAATTTACATTTTAGAACCAGTATAAACTTGAACTGCATATTTGGCTAATGTTTTCAGCTCCATAGACTGTTGGGACAGTTAATGATTTTCAAATATATTTTACTTCCTTTGAGAGACTTGTCTGTTCTGTTGCCCAAATAGGTAACAGAAACTTTGCAATTCTGTCAGCAAAGATTCCTGCATTATTATCTTGTTCTGAAAAGGTGACTGAAATTCTTTCATTTATTAAAGTGTCTAGAGATAGTTTTTGCTACAGAAGCCATATATAACTCCTGACCACTGAAAGGCTTTCTGTATAAAAATGAAGTTAATGTTTAAACAGAGCAATGGAAAAAAAGTGTTCAAAAAATGGAAATAAAACAGAGCAATGGAAATAAAAGAATCACTGTACTGTCAATGTAAGAGATTACTTCATTGTGTTTTGAAAGGCATGAGCAAAGCTATTGCACCGATGGACGCCTTGAACATTGGCAGTTGTCATTCTCCCGGATTCATTTGAAGGTGGCCTTTGTTTGTCTTTGTGCAGGCCTGATCTCATTTCCATGGATACCATGTAGAAATGCAGACTGAACACAAGCTGGCTTCGGGTCAGTTCAGTCAGACAACTCTATTCCAAATTGTTTACCAGTTGCCTTCAAGTCCTTTAGCCAACAGCTTCTTAGATGCTTGTTAGAATAGAGGCCCCAAACCATCCCGGATTTCATAACCTCTTCTAAACCATATTCTGAATGCTGGTGCATAAAAATAGATATTTCAATATAATTGATTTAGTTTTCTATGTACTTATTAACATTGTTTTCTGGGTGGAGGAGGGGAAGGAAAAACTTAGCCTTGGAGATTGGGGCACTTTTATGTGATCTTCATTATTCTTTCAGTATAAAAATGTAATAAATAGCCCTAATGAGAAAATCTAATGCCACATTGAAAAATGATTAAAAATTTATGTAAGTAGTCATGGTAATTAAGAAATGCCTTTATTATTACACAGTATTTAATTTTTGCCCCTCAAATAATCAGCCTTTATTATATTAGTGTCATTTTATTATTTTTTTTGCTGTGGTTCAAGTGAGCTATCACCTTAACTCTTTTTAAAAGTGAAGTCCTAGACCGAGTGCAGTGGCTCATGCCTGTAATCCCAGCACTTTGGGAGGCTGAGGTCAGGAGTTCAAGAGCAGCCTGGCAAACATGGTGAAACCCCATCTCTACTGAAAATACAAAAAAATTAGCCAGGGTTGGTGGTGGGTTCCTGTAATCCCAGCTACTCGAGAGGCTGAGGCAGGAGAATTGCTTGAACCTGGGAGGCAGAGGTTGCGGTGAGCCAAGATTGGTGCCACTGCACTTCCGCCTGGGTGACAGAGCCAGATTCTGTCTCAAAAAAAAAAAAAAAGGCAAAATCCCATGAGCTCCTGCCTTTCTTCATGTCCTTCTCTTTCTGGAATACTCTTTAGCCCCAACCTCCATTCTGGGCATCATTTAAATCTTAATTTCACTGAGGTTCATGCACCCTAGGAACCCTACTAATCTTCTAATCCAATTTAGGTATCACTCCTCACTTGGACCCTTCCATAGCAATGTTACATTCTATTTCAATAACCCATTCAGAACTCGGCTATAGGTCTTACAGACTGCAAGCTGAGAAGACAGGCCCATATCATCTTCACTTGTATCAAGGGTTCTTGGCACCATTTTGTTCAATGAGTGATGAATCTATGCACCATGTATGACAGCTACTGTAACGTGATTAAGGACACACTTTCTGAATGAAGGCCAAGCTGAAAAATTTCTACTTCTTTCCAATTAGTATATGCAAAAATAATTCTATTTGTAAGTGTATCTGAATTTGCTAAAATATTCCTTTAGTTGATAAATTTGTTTTCACTTCTTTGACAGAGTTTGTTTGCTTTTAAAATGTTTTTCCTTTTTCATAACATGTCTAACTAGGATAGCTCTGTTGACAAGTAACAAGATTAATGAAAGTATTAGGATAGTACAGATATCATTTTTTCCCCAAACCCTTTTCAGTTCCCCTTTTCTGTTCTCATAAAGCAACACCATACTTTATCTTCAGCTTGACTCTCTCTCCCACTGAATACATTCTTTAAGATTACCTTCTGTCCTATTTATCATTGTATTTCAGGAGCCTGGCTCATAGTAAGCACTCAGAAAATGATGTATTAAAAAAGAAAGAAAAAAATCAAAATTCAAATACAATAAATTGTAAAACCTTTATTTATTGTAAAATGTAACATACATGTAGACAAATGCATAAAAGGTAAATGTACAGCTTTTTAGGGTTTGGGTTTCATTTTACTCAAAATTAGTACTTTTGTTTGTTATTATTTCACGGACACTGGCACAAGACATGAAACTTCTAGGTCAGAGACAAAGGTCTTTATTACTCATTGCACAGCAAGTAACTTGATCAGCATATCTGTGTTGATACCCTTTGCCCACTAAGACACAGAGGGGCAACACAGAGGGCCGAGATAGATGCCTAAACATGCAGTAAGTTGCATTATAGAAAAGGAACACTGAGCTTGGCGAATCTGCTGTTTTGTAGCAAGTCAGAAAGCCTGTTCTTTGTCCCACAGGGAGATGTTACCTCATTCTTCAAAGCTGCTCACTGCAAAGACACCCCTCAGAAATGCTATGGTAAACAGTCATCAGGGTCTTGCATCTCAGGCGTATTCAGCAGATATGTAGGTGTGTGAGATCTCCATGGAAGCATGTCTCCCAACACAGCTTAATACATTATTGTTTAAAATGTTGTGTAACCACAACTCAGATAAAAAAATAAAAATAAAAGATTTCCAGGATCCCAGAAGTCCTCTATATGTTCTTTTCCAATCACAAATCCATTTCTCTAGCCTTATTTTTTTGGCAATAATTTCCTTGCTTTCATTTATACTCCTACTAGTTAAATATACATCTACATTCAAGGGTTAAATTTTGCTAGATTTTAAGTGTACACACACACAATTATACAATGCATATTATTTTGTTTTTGACTTTTTTAACATTGCATTTGTGAGATTAATCTATATGTTGCACATAGAGGTAGTTCTTTTGTTTTCATCACTGTACAGTAAATAGTATAGTATTTTTATCATACAGTTCTCCATCACTGGATTGCTAAGAGATTTTTTAAAGTGACAATTGAGTATTAACTTTTATAAATATTTTTCTGCATCTATTGGTGATTACATAAATTTTTTTTCTTTATTAATGTGGAAAAGTACATTGATTGATATTAAAATATGATGAAAACCTGGTATTTGTGGTATAAACCCAAGTTGATCAACATGTTCTTTTTATAGGTTGCTGGATTTTGTTTAGAATTTTTGCATTCATGTTCATGAGTGTGATTATCCTATAATTTTCATGTTTCTTACTCTCTCTACTGTATTGTCCCTCCATATGTCTGCCTACACTTCATTCTGGTTAGTTTCTTTTATCCTATATTACTATTCACTAATTTTTGTTTCAAGAGTGTGTATTCTGGAGTTAAAACATTCATTGAGTTCTTAATGTTGGTTATTATATTTCTCGGTTTATGAGTTTCTATTTGGTTCTTTTCTAAATTTCTTTGCTAAAACGTTTAAGTTTACCTTGTCCCCTTCACAACTTTTGTAAAGTTAGTGCTGGTTCTCATTTATGTTGCCTTCTTTCCCCTGGTGCCTGCTTGTCTTAGCTAGACATTATATTAGAAAAAATTGTTTGACAAAATAGTTTGAGGCTTGGGTGATATTTTCCTACATAAAGCATTTTCTTTTTTTCTTTTTCTTTTTTCTTGTTTTTTTTCTTGACGAAGTCCAGCTCTGTTGCCCCGGCTGGAGTGCAGTGATGCGATCTTGGCTCACTGCAACCTCCAAATCCCGGGTTCAAGCGATTCTCCTGCCTCAGATTCCCGAGTAGCAGGGAATACAGATGTGCACCACCATGCTGGGCTAATTTTTGTAGTTTTAGTAGAGATGGGGCTTCACCATGTTGGCCAGGCTGGTCTCGAACTCTTGACCTCAAGTGATCCACCCACCTCAGCCTCCCAAAGTGCTGGAATTACAGGTGTGAGCCACCACACCCAGCAAGAAAGCATTTTCATTTGCTTCTATTGAGACAATACCCTAGAAGTTTGCAGTGGCAGTGTGATGACCAGTGAGGTTTATCTGAGGCGTGATTATTGCTAATTGAAGCAGTGCCCTGAAGGTACTAGAATTCCCTATCAGTTTCATACAATTTCAGGGCTTGATTTTTTATAGGTTACCCAGACAATTCATTCAAGGGCTGCTTTACTTATGGTTCACATGTCATGTAAGGAGCAGTGGTTTTGAGCATAAACCACTGGAGTGATTTATTGGATACCCCACTTTTGACAGGTCTTGGATTTCACTTTTCAGATCCTTTTTAGGATTGGCAAATCCCTTTCCTCACTGTCCTCTAGCAAGACAAAAAGTGATTCAACTCCCCAGCACTTTGGGAAGCAAGGCAGAAGGATTGTTTTAGGCCAGGAATTTGAACCTAGACAGGTCAATATAGAGAGACTCTGTTTCTACAGAAGAAAAATTTAAAAAATTAGCCAGGAATCGTGGTGCATGCCTGTAGTCCCAGCTACGCCAGAGGTTGAGGCAAGAGGATCATTTGAGCCTGAGAGGTCAAGGCTGCAGCAAACCTGGATAACAGAACAAGGCCCTTTCTAAAAAAAAAAAAACGTGATCCAACTGTCTGCCTGAGTCATTTATCTGAACTTCTTTCTTCACCCCATCTTCTTAGCAATTTGATACTTTAGAAGACATCTTAAATATCTTGTTTTATATTTCTTCCAATTTTTCAGTGATCTTCAGTGGGAGAATTGGTTAAAATAACAAAGTCTTTTATTGCTAAAGGAGAAAATCTAGAGTGGTGTTATAGAGTACCCTTTTAAAAAAACATTGATTTTTAATTTTGCAAATTCCCCTCATAGTATTAATTGATGTGGCATTTTAACTGATCGAAAATTAGATTTTTTTTCAAAATAGCTTAAAACAATATTCAATATTGGTTAGCATTCTAAAAATTTAATTTTATAGTATAAAACATTTTTAACCAATAAATTCAACTCACTTTTTAATATACATCTGCATATTTGCTTGTATTAATTACTCCCTTTAACTGTGAAGTAAATGTGTCCATTGAAACACTAAACTTGATTAATAATTTTATTTTGTGGATTTTCTTTATAAAGTTGAATATTTAAATATCTTTAGAGAAAAATGACACATACTAAAATACTCAACAGAAAAAATATTTATGTTTCTTTTGATATTTACATGTGATTATATGAATATAACCTTTTCATAGATATACTCACTATTTATATGCAAATGAATACTGCACTTTTTTCACTTAATATATTTTGTATATACTTTTCCATGTGAGTTTTATATTTATAACTTTAATGCATCCTGCCATGCCATGGTTAACTATTGTCCCATTGTTGGATATTTAGGTTGTTTCCTGTGGGATATTTTGCCCCCCACTGTAAATAATGTGGCTGTAAACATCATTGTACAAGAAGTTTTTTCTTTTCTTTTTACTTTTGGATCATTTCCAGAAGGGGCATTACTATGTCAGAGAGTGTGTGTTTTTTAGCTCTTGTTGCATATGGAACAGTGTAGCCATCTGTAATGTGGAATTTACCAATTTCACCAACATTAGATTTTTGTTTACTTCTCGAAGTTTGACGGATATAAAGTGGTGCTCCATATTTATTTCCATTCTTTTTATTCATGAGGGTGCATTTTTTCAAGTTATGATTTAAAAATGCCTATATTTTGAAAAAAATATTTTTAGATTAGGGTATTCTAGAAATTTGACCTAGAAGAAACCTCAAGATATCATCCAGTTCAGCGTCCTGCTTTATTCTTATGATAACCAGCCTTGAAGTGACTAAAGCCCAGGACTCCAACCTGAACAGAACACTCCAGCCAGTATAGTGTCCATCATTTTAAGCTACCCATTGGGTCTCCCTCTCCAAATCTCTTTGACAAACTGCCCTTTGTCTTTTATTCCCCACAGGCTGATTACAATCCATTTTCACTTGAGGAATGGCAATCTTCTAGTTAAGATTTCCACACTTCCATGGGTCAGAACCCTTTAAGGGAGAGGGAAGACATTCTGTTTGCTAGAGCACTTGACTGTGAGTAACTGAATCTGTAGACTGTTCTGGTTATCCCTTGACGTGTAACCAGTCACCCCAAAATTTAGTGACATAAAACCACAACCTCATTTATTATCTCTCATGGTGTCTTGGGTCAGGGCTTTGAGAATGGCTTGGCTGGGCAGTCTCACTCGAAGTCTCTCCCATACTGTTAGAGGGAGGCAGCTCTCTCTCTTCCTGTGGTATCCTCAAGCCTCTCTACATGGTGCTCTCTGAGCAAGTTGACTTCTTGCATGGTGAGTAGGGAACCAAACCATCCCAAAAGAAACTGGCAGAATGGATGGGCTTTTATAACCTTGGTGCAGAAATCACATAACTGCATCTATTAATCAAAGCGATCACAAAGTCTCACCTAGATTCAGGGGGAGGAGACTTAGAGTCCACCTATGGATAGGGAGTGTCAAAAAATTCCCAGACATATTTTTAAACAAAGTAGTAACTTAATGAACTTAATGGTCCTCACAAGACCATTCATTGTTTATTTTTTTTGTTTTTATTTTTTAGAGACAGGGTCTCACGATGATTGCCCAGGCTGGTCTTGAACTCCTCAGCTCAAGCGATCTGTCCTCCCCTCCTCAGCCTCCCAAAGTGCTGGGATTACAAGCTCTTGAGAGACCATACGAGGCCCCATTTGTTGTTTAGACCAATGTTTGGGCATGGATATTACTGACAATTGGGGCTAGATAATTTTTTTTTGAAGTAGTAAGGTAGGGTGGGGGTGTCTGTTCTGTGCATTGTAGGATATTGATCAGCAGCCCTGTCCTCCACCCCCTAGACGTTAATAGCAATACACTACTCCAGCTGCCCCACAGTGACAACCAAAAATATGCCCAGACATTACTAAATGTCCTTTGAAGGATAAAATTGCATCCAGTTGAGCACCACTGCACTAAATGAACATATATTAAGCGCATTTAACGTTCATGGCAACATAAAGAGAACTCCAACTCTGGAGAGTAAGTTAAATCCCATCATTTTTCTGGGTAACTTTAGATAAGCCATAGGCAAACAATTCCCTACCTTGTTGGGTCATTGAGAGGGTCAAAGGGGATTATAAGTGAAAAAGTATTTTTCAGATTGTAAAAGCATATGGAACATTATTTTAAAAAAATCAGTACACTTGGTATGCATCCGTTTTTATCATCATTCATTTATTTAAGGGACCTTCTTAAGAGACTTTTATGGAGTGCCTATTGTATACCCACGGAGTGTCAGGCCTGGGGAACTGGAGGATTGAGGTAGCCAGCCCCCTTCCAGAAGCTCTTCTTTCCATTTCTAGTATCACCTGTACAGGAGAATAGTAGCACCTAGATCCTTAGTGAATGTAAAGTTTGACACTTAAAGCAAGGACTTTCTAAGAAAATTGCATCTTTCTTTTTTTAATAAAAGCAAGGGGAAATGTTATGCCACTGCATTCCAAAAGCAGTTGTAAGGGTCCTTTTGTGCTTTTGGTTTTTGTTCTAACGTTTTGTTTAAGGACTAGAGCCATAAACCAAACATTATAGAACTTAAATCTTTACACAGTGTGTGGTCATTTCCAAAAGGCCTACAACTTCTAAGTTTAGTTGCTTTGTTTTTTTTTGTTTTTTTTTTTTTGGAGGGGGAGGAGAGGACTTTCTACTTGCATTACTGTCCTTTCAACATGAAGACAATGCTATTGGAAAATGAGATTTCCTGTGGTGATGTATGTGTTCAAAAGATCTAATGTGACCTGTGATCATTGCCCGTTGCCATACATATTCTGAGTAATGATGAGATACACTTTAGAGTTTGAAGTCTATTTGCTTAGGTTCAGAGTCAGGGTCTGAGTAACCCCACTTCCTGTTTGTGTGACTTCCTGGAGGATCCATCGATGGATAATATTTTCTTGGCTTTTGTGGTGTGCTTCTCATGTGCCTCAGCAAAATGCAGCAACATGTCATCCTCCTACCCATTAGACAGCAATTTTCAGAAACTTAAATATAAATTTGCTCAGGATATACTTTTTATGTTAGAGATGAAAGTGGGGGCCAGGCTCACGCCTGTAATCCTAGCATTTTGGGAGGCTGAGGCGGGCAGATCACTGGAGGTCAGGAGTTTGAGACCAGCCTGGCCAATGTAGTGAAACCCCATCTGTACTAAAAATACGAAAATTAGCCAAGCATCGTAGTGGGCACCTGTAATCCCAGCTAACAGGAGGCTGAGGTAGGAGAATCTCTGGAACGCGGGAGGTGGAGGTTGCAATGAGCCAAGATTGCACCACTCCACTCCAGCCTGGGCGACACAGTGAGATTCTGCATTAAAAAAAAAAAAAAAAAAAAGATGAAAGTGGGATAATAAATTGATATGCCTTATTAAATTTCTCAAGAAGCGTGCCCCCCTCAGTAGTGCATAATGATACTAATCGTAAAAACAAAAACAATCTACTAAGTACTTACCATTTGTTGGACACTGGGTCAAGAGAGTTTTATATGTGTTGTCTGACCACAATGAGGTAAACATATACATGATATCTATTTTACAGATGGGAAAGGAATGGCTTATACAAAACAAGGAACTTGCTCAAGGTCACAGTACTATTCAAACTTCAGAGGCCAAGCTCTTAGGCACTGTGATATACTGTTGGCTTTGCTCAGTAAATGGACCTTTCAGCTTAAAAAATGCTGTACATCACAAACTAACACAGAAACAGAAAACTAAACACAGCATGTTCTCGCTCGTAAGTGGGAGCTGAACAATGACAAGACATGGACACTGGGAGGGGAACAACGTACACTGGGGCCTGTCGGTGAGGGCAAGGGGAGAGAGAGCATCAGGATAAGTAGCTAATGCATGCTGGGCTTAATAGCTAGGTGATGGGTTGATAGGTAGAGCAAACCACCGTGGCACACGTTTACCTATGTAACAAACCTGCACATTCTGCACATGTATCCCAGAACTTTAAAAAGAAATATTACAGTTGCGAAATTTTAAAAAAATGGTGTACATCTCTTAGTGGTATTAGCATACTTCTGCCATGCCATCACCCCGTAGTATAGTCAATCTTCTTTTTAGGGTTCTCCTATAGCTAGATTCTTGAAGAAGTTAAATGTTCTGTCAAATTCTAAATAGAAAATACAATGTGTTTATTTGCATGAACATATGTGTATATAGGTATATATATTTTAAATTAATCTGTCTTTTAATTCATTGATGTATATACCTGCACAGTAGCCTGCATTCAAGCATTTTCCTTTGAATCAGTCTAGAATTCTGAGGATTTATTAGTTAATTAAACTGTTCTTTATTAATCTCCTATTATATCCGTAACTTATTGTTAGGTGGAAAGGCGAAGCAATCAGTGTTTATTCAGTAATTATTATTGAACCACGACCATGTGCAAGGCATTACTCTAAGTACTGGGGAATATATCAGTGAACAAAATAGACCCAGCCCCTCTCTGTTAGGGTCAAAGGCATATTTCTCATAAAACAAGTGAAGCTGAAGTTTCAGGGGCCCTCCCTGTGCACTTCCCTTCCTCTGTTTTCACAGTGCCAGATATTTTCATTCAACATGCAAAAGGTTAAGGTCACCGTCTCTTTTCTATCCTAACACAACATATATCAACAACAAGAACATCAAAAAAAATTCATTAATCGACTTCATCAATTCAGAGTTTCTGGATTAATCACTATAAAACAAAGCGTGAGGTGCCTTGAAATGCTGTGGTTCCTATGCAAACTTAGAAAACAGTCCCAAACGTGTGCATGGCATCACAAACAGGGAGGTGTGAAAGTGAAAGGAGCTTTTCCTAACTACGAGTAATGATAATTTTAAAAATTCAATTTAGCATGCTAGAAGAAAAAATGAATTCTCTTATTCTCTTTAGAGAATAGGACTTAATAAAATTGCTATCATGTGAAGAGGTGATCTAGAGCACAGCCCCAAACTAGGAAAAAATGAGTTACATAAGTGTGTCAGGCAATCAGTTGGATTTCCAGGAAGTACACTACAGTAAGAGCTGCCAATAGTGAGCATCAAAGGAGTTGGAAGAAAGGTATGCACAGGCTAGGATGGTCAGAAAAGACCCTAACCAAAAGTTTGTAGAGAAGTGGCTTGTGAACAGGGGTATAATAAAAGAAATACTAACTTCAGTTATGTCTGTTTTTTCCATACATTGCCTCAAGATATGTGAGACATATCCTGCTGATGAGCAAGTTAGGTGACAGGCACTGACTTGCTACATACACACAAAATATGCTATTTTGACAGAGAGAAACAGGGAGAGAGAGAGAAAAAAAAGAGAAAGTTTATCCTTTCACATAGAAGCAATTTAGGAAGAAGTGGAGAAGTAGAAAGTGACTTCATGAGATGGTATTTCTAGTAACTCTTGGGCCAACACACTTTCTTCTGTATTTCACTGTCTTCCTCTCAGCCACTGAGAGACAGCAAGTCTACCAGATGGTGGCTTACCCTCCAGCAATCTTATGAGAAAGAGAGAATCTATTGAGTTGTTAAGAAGCACTGACTCATAATAAATGGACATTAGAGGCAATTGCAATGGGCTTTTGGAGATGTTCCTGCCCTGAAGATTGAATTCTGGAAATGGGAAAGGGCCTCCAAATGATCTAAACACGTGCCATAGTACTCCAGGACTCGATGCAGTTACAAAACAAAATGAAAGCCACTTTGGATTGTTTTCACACAAAATATAGACCTTAAATTATACAACTGGAATTATTGTATATCTGTCCTTATATTTATATCTGTGCATAAATATATGGACAGAATTATCTTCACAACCTAAAATAGTAAATTGGAATTTTCTGGTGTAATATACTTTCTCCTTATATTAGTCAGCTCGGGTTATCACAACAAAATATCACAGACTAGGTGGCTTAAACAACAGAGACATATTTTCTCACAGTTCTGGAGGTTAAAAGTTCAAGATCAAGGCTCTCTCAGGTTGGTGTTGGTTTCTACTGAGGAGTCTCTTCCCGGCTTATGGATGGGCACTTTCTCACCATGTCCTCACATCACCTTCCCCTATGTGTGTACTGAGAGAGAAAGATCTCCGGTGTCTCTTCTTCTTGTAGGGACATCAGTCATACTAGATTAGGGCTTCACTCTTAGGACCTCATTTGGCCTTAACCACTTCATTAAAGGCTCTGTCTCTAAATACGATCACATTGGGGGTTAGGGTTTCAATATAGGAATTTTGAGAGAGACACAATTCAGTTTGTAACACCCCCTTAGGCTTAATGGTTTAAGGAGTTTATTTCTGGCCATGGAAGTGACGCTCATGTATTTCTTTGATATGAACACAAAGTAAGTGTCAAACATATGATATATGGACACACTGTAAAAAATAGCTGCAAATCATGAAGCAGGATATTATCGCCAGATGTCAACCAGAGTCAGTCTCTCTGCCTCTTAAAGTTGAGATAAGATTTATTCAAATCCCTATTCCATTCTTATAAGAAAATGCAGTTCCCTCTCAAGATTTCTCTGAACTCCCAGGAGATGTGCATTTTCATTGATTTGGGCCCTCACTTCCTGACTGCAGAGTGTTATTCTCCACTCTGCCAGGTCTGGTATTTGATTCTGACCCTAGGTACAGTCAATACATTAGCCTGATACTGTCTCATGGATGCTGCCAGATGCCATGACATGCATGAGTCAGAGAAGGACTTTATTACTCACGGCACAGCAGGCAGCACGAGCACAAGCATGCGTCTATCAGTTCCCCTTTCCCCACTCTAGTCTCATGGTGTTACATGAAGTGGCCCAGGCAGACACCTGCACACAGTGGGGTGCACCACAGGAAAGAAACAATGAGCTTGGTGGACCTGCTGCTTTATAGCAGTCAGCAAGCCTGCTCTTTGACCTGGGGGAAGAGATTATCTCACCCCTCAATATTATTCACCATAAACACAACGCTAAGAAATGGCCCAGGTAAATAGTAGTCAGGGCCTTGCATTCTTGATATACCCATTGTATTAAGTTGAATGGTGGTCTCCCCCAAATATGTCTCTATTCTAATCCCCAACACCTATGAATATTACCGTATCTGGAAAGAGAGTTTCTGTAGATTGCCTTGAGGATACTGATGGTAAAAACATGAAGGCTCAAGCTACTTCTGGTGAGGGCTCAGAAGGAAACCAGGAATACGCTGTTGGAAACTGCAGGAAATGTCCTCATTATACAGTGGCAGAATATTTAACCTAATTGGGTCTTATAGTTGTTCAGAAAGCACACAACTTTTAAGTCAGGAACTTGGGTATTTAGCTGAGCAAATTTTCAAGCAAAATGTTCAAGGTGTAGCCTGTTTTTCCCTGCTAGATATAGTAAATTGTGAGAGGAAAGAGATAATTTGAAAGATCACCACTTGATGATCTGGCAAATTCTCAGCCTATCTAGATTGATTATATATATAATATATATATATATATATATATATATATATAATCTCTCTCTCTATATATATATACACATATGCGCTAAGTGTTATGGACTGAATGTTTGTGTCTCTCCAAAATGCATGTGTTGAAATACAATCCCCAGTGTGATGGCATTTGGAGATTGAGTCTTTGGAACATAATTAGGTCATGTGGATAGAGCTCTCTTCCTGCCTTGTGAGGATGCAACAAGAAGTCAGCAGCCTGCACCTTGGAAGAAGGCTCTCACTAGAACTTGACCATGCCGCACAATGATTTTAGACTTCCATCTCCAGAACTGTTAAGAAATAAATTTCTGTTGTTTTTAAGCCACCCAGTCTATGGTACTTTGTTATAACAGGCAGAATGAAGACACTCGTATTAGGAGTTTCACTGTTAGAAAAGCATCCTCTGAAAGCAAAGGGTGTGGGCTAGACATCCTTTTGTGGAAAAGATGAGGTATGTGGTTGCTGGATCCTCTCAACCATCTCAGCAGCAATCAGAATGGTGATGAGGTTATCCAGGAAAGATTTCCTGCAGAGAGCTCTTTTGTTTAGTGGCATGAATCCTGCATTACCTACATAAGAAACCTACAAATTTTTTTAAAAATGTTATCTCGGCAGAAACATTGCCATCTTTGACTGAAGGTGATAGACAGGCAGAGGCCAGAGGAGCTGTTGAGAGCCTAGAGGTCTATGGTTGACAGCCCGGAGAACAGAGGCTCGAACAACAGGATTATTCTCAGGCCTTGAAATCTAATGGAAAATTTCCTGCTAGGTATTAAATTTGTTTAAGGTTGGTGACCCTTTTACTCCTTCCAATTGCTGCCTTTTGAAATGGGAATGTCTATCAGATGCCTGTCCCACCATTATAATTTGGAAGCAAATAACCTATTTTCTAGGCTCACAGGGTTAGAGATGGAGAGGAATTTTGCCCCAGGACAGATCATGCCTGGCACCTGACTCACACCAAATTTAGATGATGAGATTTGGGACTTTTGAGCTGACAATATTTAGATGAGATTTTGAGCTCAGAGTTAATTCTGTAATGAGCCGTTTGGAAATGTTGAGATACCTTAATGAATGTATTTTGCATGTGGCATGAATGTGAATTTTGGGGGGCCAGGTGACAGAGTATAGTGGCTCCCAAAAAGACATGTCCATGTCTTAATCACTGGAACCAGTAATTGGAAAAGGGGTCTTTACAGATGTAGTGGTGAAGGATCTTGAGATGAAAACATCTTGGATTATCTGGGTGAGAGCTAAATCCAATGACAAATGTTTTTGTAAGAGTGAGGCAGAGGGAGATCCGACACACGTAAAGGGGAGGAGGAGATGCGACCACAGAGATAGAGACTGGAGTGATGCAGACACAAGTTAAGGAATGCTCACAGCCCCAAGAAGCTAGAAGAAACAAGAAATGGATTCTTCTCTGGAGCCTGCAGAGGGAGCAGAGCCCTGCCAACACCTTGATTTTGGACTTCTGACCTTCAGAACTGTGAGAGAATAAACTTCTGCTGTTTTAAACCACAACATTTGTGGTAATTTGTTACAGCAGCCAGAGAAAACTACGGTATCCATTAAGACGTATGGAGGGGCCAGAGACCCATAGAGGACTGTCTTTCCCAGCAGACTAATCCTGTAGTTGTTCCTTTATTTTGCCTAAAAGGTTGAATTTTCTTCCTTAACTTTCCCACAAAATCATTCATACAAAACCTTTGTGTGTGTAGTGAGCTTTCGCCAAGGTGTGGTGAGATCAGAGGCAAGCCAATTACAGCAATACAAACAGACTAAACTACTGTGTTAGGCATCCCTGTTTTTGCAAGTTTCCAACCACACCGCTATGTTGCTGGTCATCCTTTCTTTCCCTGTTGTCATTGTTCCTGCCTCCCTCAAAGTCCTATTCAGCTTCCTCCTTAGTGGCCCTGCCTCTTTATTACTGATGCCCTAAAATTTGTATCTGCACTTCAGTTTATCAAGGATTTTTCTACACAAAGATAGTTTCTCTGTAAAATATAAGTATAAAATATTTTCCCCATTAAATAATAAATGATTGCATCAGAGTAATAGTGTTTAAAAAGAACTTTGAGAGATTCAATGTAGTAATGGTGAATATGTGAGTGGGGCAGAGTGAGGGGAGTGGTAATAAGGGAGGAAGGTAGGATGGGACCAAGAAAACTCGGCATCAGAAGGATGTTGGAATTAGAACCAGTCAGAGCTAGAGAAGCAAGGTCCTCAAGGCTGAGAATATGGTATCATGCATCCGGACATCAAAGTTACAAAGTGGAAGGATTTGCCCACTTAAAATGTAAGTAATGAGTGTATTTGAAAACAAATTTGTCATCATTGATTTTAGCAAAATCTGTGTAAATTAAGTACAAAGAAATTGTCATGGTTATAAAAAAAATCCTTGGGAGCAGTAAAGCGTTATTTATATGTAAAATATCATTATAGTCTTAGGAAGTTGAGCACAGCCTGGCTTTCATTCTGCACCACACACTAGAGTGGAGATTCACTCAGGATGAGGACTGTATTTTAAATTTCATTGATGATTAACAGTTTCTACAAGGTGGGAAAATATTCTCCTACTGTACACTCTTGCTGAGAATTTCTAATGTTTGTGGATGCATTTGGATTTATTTGGATAAAAAAGGATGAGTTTGTTCCTAATACACATGAGATAGATTTGGTTTTCTGTTCCTGGCACCAGATAGCAACAATATATCCAAATGGTGGCTTGGATTGACTGGAAAGTTTTAAATAACATTAAAAAAATTAATTTCTATTTTTATTTTTGGAGAAGGAAGAAATGATTCTGTCTTAAGCATCAGCATTTATTGCTTTCTATTATTTTTATTTTTAAACAATACCATTCTTGGGCTACCATTGGTGGGCATTTAGGTTGACTCCATGTCTTTGCAATTGTGAATAGCGCTGCAGTGAACATAGGCATGCATGTGTCTTTACGGTAAAACAATTTATAGTCCTTTGGGTATATACCTAATAATGGGATTGCTGGGTCAAATGATAATTCTGTTTTAAGTTCTCTGAGAAGTCACCAAACTGCTTTCCACAATGGCAGAACTAATTTACATTCCCACCAGCAGTTTATAAGTGATCCCTTTTCTCTACAATCTCACCAGCATCTGTTATTTTTTTACTTTTTATTAATAGTCTTGCTGACTGGTATGAGATGATATCTCACTGTGACTTTGACTTGTAGTTCTCTAAAGATCAATGGTGTGGAGCATTTTTTCATATATTTGTTGACCACATGTATTTCTTCTTTTGAAAGCATTGGTTAATTTCCTTTGCCCACTTTTTAATGGGGTTGTTTGGTTTTTTGCTGGTAAATTTGCTTAAGTTCCATACCGATTCTGGATATTAAACCTTTTTCAGATGCATAGTTTTCGAATATTCTCTCCCACTCTGTAGGTTGTCTGTTTACTCTGTTGATAGTTTATTTTGCTGTACAGAAGCTTTTTAATTTAATTAGGTCTCACTTGTCAATTTTGTTTTGTTGTAACTGCTTTTGGCATCTTTATCATGAAATCCTTGCCAGAGCCAGTGTTCAGAATGGTATTTCCTTGATTATTTTCCAGGTTTTATAGTTTCAGGTTTTGCATTTAAGTCCTTAAATCTATCTTGAGTTGATTTTTGTGTATGGTGTAAGGAAGGGGTCCAGTATCAATCTTCTGCATATGACTAGCCAGTTATCCCAACACCATTTAGTAAATGGGCAGTCCTTTCCCTATTTCTTTCTTTTTTTTTTTTGTCGACTTTGTCGAAGATCAGATGGTTGTAAGTGTAAAACTTTATTTCTGGGGCTCTCTATCCTGTGCCATTCATCTCTGTGTCCATTTTTGTACTAGTACCATGTTGTTTTCATTACTGTAGCCTTGTAGTATAGTTTGAAGTTGGATAATGTGATGCCTCTAACTTTGTTCTTTTTGCTTAGATTGTTTTTGCTATTTAGGCACTTTTTGATTCCATATGAATTAGAATTAGTTTTTTCTAATTCTGTGAAGAATGTCATTAATAGTTTGATAGGAATAGCATTGAATCTATAAATTGGGTTGGGAAGTATGGCCATTTTAACAATATTGATTCTTCCTAGCCACAAGCATGAAATGTTTTTCCATTTGTTTGTATCATCTAGGATTTATTTCAGAAGTGTTTTATCAGTCTCTTTAGAGATCTTTCACTTCCCTGGTTATCTGTACTCCTAGGTATCTTATTCTTTTTGTGGCTTTTGTGAATGGGATTATTTTCTTGTTTTGGCCCTCAGCTTGGATGTTATTGGTGTATAGGAATGCTACTGATTTTTGTATGTCAATCTTGTATCCTGAAACTTTGCTGAAGTTGCTTATCAAATCTAGGAGCTTTGAGCAGAGACTATGGCATTTTCTAGGTATAGAATCATATCATCTGCAAACAAATAGTTTGACTTCGTCTGTTTCTATTTGGATGCCTCTATTTCTTTCTCTTGTTTGATTGCTTTGGCTGTGACTACCAGTAATATGGTAAATAGGAGTGGTGAGAGTCAGCATCCTCATCTTGTTCTGGTTCTCTAAGGGAATGCTTCCCACCTTTGCCCATTCAGTATGATGTTGGCTGTGGGTTTGTCATAGATGGTTCTTATTACTTTGAGGTATGTTTCTTCAGTGCCTAATCTGTTGAGGGTATTTAACATGAAAGGATGTTGAATTTTATTGAAAGGTTTTTCTGCATCTATTCAGATGATCATGTGGTTTTTGTCTTTAGTTCTGTTTATGTGATGAATCACATTTATTGATTGGCATATGTTGCACCAACTTGCATCCAAGGGATAAAACCTACTTGATTTTGGTGGATTAGCTTTTTGATGTGCTGCTGGATTTGGCCTACTGGTACTTTATTGTGGATTTTTGCATCTATGTTCATCAGGGATGTTGGCCTGAAGTTTTCTTTTTTATCGTGTCTCTACCAGGATTTGGTATCAGAATAATGCTGGCTTCATAGAATGAGTTAGGAAGGAGTCCCTCCTCCACAATTTTTTGGAATAGTTTTAGTAGGAATGGTACCAGCTCTTCTTTATACATCTGGTAAAATTCAGCTATGAATTCGTCTGGTCCTGGGCTTTTTCTGGTTGGTAAGCTTTTTATTACTCATTCAATTTCAAAACTCCCTATTGGTTTATCCAGTTTCAGTTTCTTTGTGGTTCAATATTAAGAGGTTGTATGTTTCCAGGAATTTATCTATTTCTTCTAGGTTTTCTAGTTTGTGTGCATAGAGGTGTTCATAATAGAATCTAAGGGTTTTTAGTATTTCTGTGAGGTTGCTGACAATATCCCCTTTGTCATTTCTGATTGTGTCTATTTTAATTGCCTCTCTTTTTCTTTATTAGTCTAGCTAGCAGTCTGTCTATCTTGTTTATTCTTCAAAAAAAAAAAGAACTCCTGAATTTGTTGATCTTTTATATGGGTTTTTGTACGTCAATTTCATTCAGTTCTTCTCTGATTTTGGTTATATGTTGCTTTCTGCTAGCTTTGGAGTTGGTTTGTTCTTGTTGTTCTAGCTCCCACAGGCGTGATATTAGGTTGTTAATTTGAGATCTTTCTAACTTTTTCACGTGTATGTTTAGCACTATCAACTTTCCTCTTAACGTTGCTTTTGCTGTGTCCTAGAGATTCTCGTATGTTGTATCTTTGCTTTCATTAGTTTCAAAGAATTTCTTGACTTCTGCCTTAACTTCATTGTTTACCCAAAAGTCATTCAGGAGCAGGATGTTTACTTTAGATGCAATTATTTGGTTTTGAGCAATCTTCTCAGTATTGATTTCTATTTTTATTGTGCTGTGGTCCAAGAGTGTGGTTGGTATGATTTTTTTTTTTAATTTGCTGAGAATTGTTTTATGGCTGATTGTGTGGTCAGTGTTAGAGTATGTACCTTGTGCAGATGAGAAGAATGTGTATTCCATTGTTTTGGTGTAGAAAGTTCTTAGATGTCTATTAGGTCCATTTGGTCAAGTGTCAAATTCAGGTCCTAAATATCTTTGTTAGTTTTCGGCCTCAGTGATCTGTCTAATACTGTAAGTGGGGTGTCGAAGTTGCCCATTATTATTGTGTAGTTATCTAAGTCTTTGTAGGTCTCTAAGGACTTGTTTTATGAATCTGGGTGCTCCTATTTTGGGTGCATACGTATTTAGGGGAACTGAACTCTTTACATGATATAATGCCCTTCTTTGCCCTTTCTGATTGTTGTTGGTTTAAAGTCAATTTTGTCTGAAAGTAGAATAGCAGCCTCTGCTTTTTTCACTTCTCTGTTTGCTTGGTAGATTTTTCTCCAGCTCTTTACTTTGAGCCTATGGGTGTCATCACATGTGAGATGGTTCTCTTGAAGAGAGCATACACTCGGGTCTTGCTTCTTTCTCCAACTTGCCACCCTGTGCCTTTTAATTGGGGCATTCGGCCCATTTATATTCAAGGTTAACATTGATTTGTGCGGATTTGATCCTAACAAGTTAGCTGATTGTTATACAGACTTGATTGTGTAGTTGCTTTATAGTGTCAATGGTCTATGTACTTAAGTGTGTTTTTGTGGTAGCTGCTAGCAGTCTTTCCTTTCCACATCTAGCACCCCCTTAAGGACCTCCTGTAAGGGAGAGGTCTGGTGGTAACTAATTCCCTTAGCATTTGCTTATCTGAAAAGGATCTTATTTCTCCTTCATTTATGAAGCTTAGTTTGGCTGGAAATGAAATTCTTGGTTGGAATTGCTTTTGTTTAAGAATGCTGAATTATAGGCCTCAAATCTCTTCTGGCTTGTAGTATTTCTGCCTATAAGGTTCGTTGTTAGCCTGACGGGGTTCCTTTTATAGGTGACCTAGCCCTTCTTTCTGGCTGCCTTTAACATTTGTTCTTTATTTTTGACTTTGGAGAATCCGATGACTATGTGTTTTGGGGATGATCATCTTGTCTGGTATCCTGCAGGGGTTCTCTGCATTTCCTGAATTTAAATGTTGGCCTCTGCAATGAGGTTGGGGAAATTTTCATGGATGATATCCTCAAATATGTTTTCCAAGTTGCTTTCTTTCTTTCCCTTTCTTTCAGGGATACCAGTGAATCATAGATTTGGTCTCTTTACATAATCCCATATTTCTTGGAGGTTTTGTTCATTCTTTTTTATTCTTTTTTCTTTATTTTTGACTGAGTTAATTTGGAGAACTGGTCTTTGAGCTCTGACATTTTTTCATCAGCTTGGTCTATTCTGCTGTTAACAGTTGTGATTGTATTATAAAATTCTTGAAGTGAGTTTTTCAGCTCTATCAGATGAATTTATTTCTTTCTCGAAATAGTCATTTTGTCTTTCAGCTCCTATATTATTTTGTTGTATTCCTGAGATTCCTTTGATTGGGTTTTGACTTTTTCTCCTGAACCTTGATGATCTTCATTTCTATTCATATTGTGAATTCTAGTTCTGTCATTTCAGCCACTTCAGCCTGGTTAAGAACCATTGCTGGGGAACTAGTGCTGTTGTTTGGAAGTAAGGAGACATTCTGGCTTTATGAGTTGTCAGAGTTCATAGGCTGTTTCTTTGTCATCTGTGTGGGCTGATGTTCCTTCAGTCTTTGAAATTGCTACTTTTTGGATGGGTTGTTTTTTGCTTTTATCTTCTTTCATGCACTTGGAGGATGTGATTGTGGTGTTTAGTGAACTGGCATTGTCTCTGTAAGATTACAGGGAGCAAAGGCTCAGCCCTGTACTCCTAGGCTTCATACTCTAACTCTGAGGAACCGGTACTGGGCCCCCGGCTTTGTTCTCTGGTCCTTCAAGCTTAGGCATCTGCTGCACTGGAGGGGCCAAAGTGTTCACGCTCTATATTTTCCACAACACTCCGATGGGGGAATGCCAGCCAAAGCTCTTTGTTGAGGTGGTGGGAACAGGATCCATGCTCACTTTTATGTGACAGCAGCTGTGGCAGCATGGCTGCGTGCACATGTGTCAGCTGGGGTGGAGCTCCAGAAGGAGCAGGGCGGCAGCAATCTGCTGGAGGTGCATGGTAGCAGCACAGCAGGAGCAGGGCACCAGCGGGGATGAGGTTGCCAGTATTCTTGGTGCATTCATGCCAGCATAGCAGGCTGCCCACACATCAGCTGGGGGTATGGTAGGATGAGCATGCACTGGCATGGGAGGAGAGACAAGGTCTTCTGGCATGTGTGGGCCAGCAACGCAGTGTTGGGGGGATGTGGAGGGGTGTGAGGCGTGGGTAAGCACATGCTGGCAAAATGGTGGGGAGAGGCTGCAGTTGGGGAGGCTGCCGTTGGGGGAGGCTGCAGGTAAACCATTGTGTGTCAGTAGGGGCTGTTCTGCTGGAGCCCTCTGATGGCCAGGCATGGTCTGTCAGTGCAGGAGCTCTGATGAGGTGCTCTAGGAAGCACTCTGGTTGGGCATCTGAAGCTGCTCTGCAAGCGGCCATGGTCAGGCTGGAGCTCTAGGAAAGGCCAGCAGACAGGAGATGCTCAGATAGGACTGGCCCCATCCCACGGGCAAGACTGCCCTGCTCTGTCCAGGTCCAACAGTCACCCTAAGGCTATAGTCTCCTATAGGAGCACGGCAGGCCTTGAGGGATGAGCGTCCTTGGCCATATTCTGCTGTTGTTAAACCGTCTGGGCTCCCCACTGGCTGGAGTCTGCCTCAGGCACGTCTCTAAGCAGCTGTCTTTGTGTCAGCTCAGGTGTCCGTGGGGGTCGTGAGTTCTGCTGCTAGGATGCTGGAGGTCCGTGGCAGGAGCAGGCCACTCCTCACCTGTTCAACTGACCCCAGAAGTTGCTGGGGACCAGGAAGGATTCCTGGTGCTGGGCAGCCCCATGTAGGGCTCCTAGCTTTCTCCTCCTTCAGCCCAGCATCCGCGTCCTCCCTCATCCACTCTCAATGCCTTCCCTGCAAAGACCTGTTCAGAGTGTGTGCCAGCCTTCCCAATGTCCTGGTTTCTCGGTCGGAGAGGTTTCTCCTGGCGGCCTCTAGTCAGCCATCTTGGCTCCCGTCCTGGTATAGTTTTTGAGTAACACAAAGAGGATTATAGAAAGCATATAAAATATTTGTAGAAATTACATTTATTCTTGAAGAGGTCATATCTAAAATTAGTGAAATACTCTTTAAAACATTTTGTTTTTTAGGCTGGGCACGGTGGCTCATGCCTGTAAATTCCAGCACTTTGGGAGGCCGAGGCGTGTGGGTCTCCTGAGGTCAGGAATTCGAGACCAGCTTGACCAATATGGTGAAACTCTGTCTCTACTAAAAATACAAAAATTAGCAGGGCGCGGTGGTACACGCCTGTAATCCCAGCTACTTAGGAGGCTGAGATATGACAATTGCTTGAACCCAGGAGGCAGAGGTTGCAGTGAGCAGAGATCGTGCCATTGCACTCCAGCCTAGATAACAGAGCGAGACTCTAGTCTCAAAATAAATAAATAAATATATAAACGTCAAATAAATAAATGAAACATTTTGTTTTTTAAATAAAAATAAAGGGTACTTTAAAACAATAATTTTAAAATAAGTTGAATCATTTAAAAATGATTCAATGATTTATTGAACCACAAAGGATAAAAGAAGTAATTCATATATAATAAGCAAACTCATTAATTTTTTATCTTGAGCAAAATATATAAATTAGTTACCCACGGTCACCTGTGACCTAAAAATATTAAATGGAAAATTTCAAAATTAAACAAGTCATAAGTTTTAAATTGTGCATCGTTCTGAGTAGTGTGACAAAATCTCACTCCATCCTGCCCAGGATGTGAATCGTCCCTTTGTCCAGCATGCTGTCTGAGGCCCCTGTCCATTAGTCATGTAGGAGCCATCTTGGTTATCAGATCAACAGTCATGGTACTGCAGGGCTTGTGTTTGAGTCACCCATATTTATTTATTTATTTAGAGATGGAATCTTGCTCTGTGGTCCAGGCTGGAGTGCAGTGGCATGATCTCGGCTCACTCCAACTTCCACCTCCTGGGTTCAAGCAATTCTCCTGCTTCATCTTGCCATGTAGCTGGGAGTACAGGCATGTGCCACCATGCCCAGCTAATTTTTGTATTTTTGTAGATATGTGGTTTCCCCATGTTGGCCAGGCTGGTCTTGAACTCCTTACCTCAGGTGATCTGTCTGCCTCCGCCTCCCAAAGTACTGGGATTACAGGCGTGAGCCACCATGCCTGGCCAAGTCATCCTTATTTTACTTCTAATGGCCCCAACGTGCAAGAGTAGTAATGCTGGCATATTATTATAATTGTTCTATTTTATTATTAATTATTGTTTTTAATCTCTTATTGTGTCTAATTTTATAAGTTAGATGTTATTATAGGTACGTATATATAGAAAAAACAGTATATACCGTATAGGGTTTGGTATTACCTATTGTTTTAGGCATCTACTGGAGGGATGGGAGGGTCTTAGAACACATTCCCTGAGGATAAGAGAGGATTAATGTAATTCTCATTCCTGCACTAAGAACGATGTTTACCACATCATAAATATTCAATAAGTCTATTGAGTGAACAAAAAATAAATAGGAAAATAAAATCTGTTTATTAACTGTGTGTATAAATTCATTAGTTTTGTATTATGGACAGTTTTGAATAGAGAGAGAAAAACCATAGAATCATGGAGAAAATATCACAAGTTATCATACAGATATGAACAAGTTTGTACAAGACTTATTACAGACATAGAGTTCCATGGAATTGAAGTGTTATTATGTGACCATTTGAGTTACTGAGATGAAAGACATTTATAACCATTGCACTTTTAAGTCTATAGGCATAAATGTAGGGATCCCATTCTTAGGACATGCCTAGCAAATCAAAGTAAGAGTCAAATGCAACCCAATGGGTCAGAGTTTCCTTTCTATATTATAAATGATATATTTGTGCATGTGACAAAAAGATTACACACTGCAGATGAGGTTGAAATACAATAGCTCATGCTTATAGTCCTTCTAGTCCAGGGTAGGAGAAACAATTTTCTTTCTTCCTTATTTTATCCCAATTCTTATTTTTATTTTATTTTTTTATTATTATTTTTTTTTTGGTGAGGTGGAGTTTCACTCTGTCACTCAGGCTGGAGTGCAGTGGCTCGATCTTGGCTCACTGCAACCTCCACCTTCCGGGCTCAAGTGATTAACCTGCCTCAGCCTCCCGAGTAGCTGAGACTACAGGTATGTGCCACCATGTCTGGCTAATTTTTTTTTTTTTTTGTATTTTTAGTAGAGACGGGGTTTCACTATGTTGGCCAGGCTGGTCTCGAACTTCTGGCCTCAGGTGATCTACCCACCTTGGCCTCCCAAAGAGGTGGGATTATAGGCATAAGCCACCGTGCCGGCCTTTTTATCCTGATTCTTATACACTAAAGGAAAATTTAAAAGCAGCTACATTACACTCAGAACTGTACTGTTAGTTGTGTTACTATTCACATATATTTTTATCTTTTTCTTCTATTCCGAATATTATTTTTGTATTTTATTTTCGTTAAGCACTTTCATCCTCTTCACAATTGCTGTTTTTTTAATGGCAGGATAAAACTCCATCTAGTTTATATGCTAACATTTGCATATTCACGCCCTTAATCTTGGACATTCAGATAATTTTAATGGTGGTTATTAAGAACTAATTTTTTTAGATTGCTAGAAATTATTAAAGCTGTTTAATATATATAAAGTGTGTTTTCTTAGGCCACCTCAGACTGAGAGATGACATAAAATACAAAATTGTTATTAGCAAAATAGAACTTCTGTGGCCCAGCCACCTACTTACACACACAGAGAGCCTAAGTGCCTAAACACTGTTTTCTCATTCTTCCAGAGTAGAGAACATTCTCCCAGACTCTAGAGCATGGTTCTCCTGGAAACCTTTGCTGCCCCTAATTGTGTGCCCTGTGTCCTGGTCACTGTTGCACCACGGCCCCTGCCCTCGGCATGCTCTAGTTGTTCACTATCCTCTGCCCTCTTCCCTGTCAATTCTTCTGCAGCTACTGAGGACCAGTCCCTCAGGCATGGGAGAAATGTGCTCCACCTTCTTAAAGTAATGACACTCTGTGCTCACAGTTAGAGATAGGCCTTACAGTTGTTATGTTTTTGTTCAATATTTAATGGAGACATTGTTCCCCCTAGAAGTGCAGCATGCATCTTCAGGAATGGGCCAAATTGCAATCTGAGACGCTATGTCAAAACCACACCTCTATTCCCAAGTCCACCTCTTGCTTTGGCCTTTGCTCTCTTCTCTTAACCTAAATTTCTTCCTATGTATGTCCCTGGGCACCTTTTGCAAATGAGTCCCTTCTATGAAAAACCCATCCCTGCCCCTGGCCCTTCAGTATATATAGATATGCTCAAATTTGCATTGACCACAAAAGTTAGACCCTTTTTTTTGCCACCCGTTACTACAAAATGCATCCTTCAGTTCTGACACTGATATCATAGACATCAACAAACTTCCCTTGCCAAATTTTTGTGGTTGAATATAAAATGACATGTTTTATTTTATACATTATTTACGCTTTTGTTGTTAAAAGACTTTTTCCTTTCTGAGTTTCACTGCATTTTTTTTTTTTTTTTTTTTGGAGACGGGGTCTTTGTTGCCCAGGCTGAAGTACAGTGGCACAATCACAGTTCACTGTGGCCTTGAACTCCTGGGCTCAAATGATCCTCCTGTCTCAGTCGGCCATTAAGATTACACATGTGAGCTGCCATGCTCAGCCTTTGCTACATTTTTAGCACAAAAGTAGGTTAACTATATCCAATCCCCAATCATGTTTCTCTTTTGAATTATAACTTAAAATTACGCTCCAGAAGAAAGTAGGAGAATAAATTTCATATTTACTAAAATTAATTATTAAGTTATTGTTTCCAAAAAAATTATTTCAGGGATGGTCAGGAATCCTCAGGAAAGGAGATCCTGTAAATTTTTGTTTGTTTGATTTAGAGACAGAGTCTCTGTCACCCAGTCTGCAGTGCAGTGGTGCCATCACGGCTCACTGCAGCCTGGACCTCCTGAACTCAAGCAATACTCTCATCTCAGCCTCCCAACTAGCTGGAACTGCAGGCATGCCCCACCATGCCCACCTAATTGTCTATTTTTTGTAGAGATGAGGTCTCATTGTGCTGCCAAGGACGGTCTTGCACTCCTGGATTCAAGCTATCCTCCTGCCTCAGACTCTAAGAAAAATAAGAAATCTACATTAGTTAACTTATGCTTGACTATCTGGTTTACTTATGGATATTAAAATGGCAACCAGCCTGTTATAATCTAGGATGAAACACTATCCCCTTTTTATTGTGAAAATAGAGGAAACTAGTTAGCCCTGCATGAGACAAAATGTATTTGGTGTAAGCTTTGGTGAGATTTACTGGAATACTTTGGCCTGGTTACTGTCGACACATGTGTGACAAGGTCACCTTTGTTAAATATGTTGAGTTTGCTATGCTGTTATTGCATTTCCAGGCATTCACATGAGGACAAAGAAGGAAGATTTATACTCTGGGTGATAATAGGCTCCTGGCAAAGCCCAAGTCAGTTGAAGACTCACTGCATCTAATAGAGAACTGGAAATGTATAGATTAATGAAGCAACCTATGACTTTCTGTGCCAGACTTTTCGCCATTGTCGTACTCTTCTCTTTCACACCCTATACCTATGTTTAACATGATGTTCCCGGTGCCTGGGATGAACTTTGCCTTCCTCTTTATGTAGTGAATTCCAACTTGTCCTCCAAGATCCAGATTAATTCCCATCTCCTCTGTGAAACCTTTGAACTTAGATTTACCCTCTTCTCAATACTGAGCTCAACGCTCTTTTTACCACTCTTTATTTTAACACTTATATATTTTGATGCCATTTTTTAGTAAAATTACCATAATGGAAATGCAAAGAGAGCAGGGAGAGTTTAGTTTTATTTATTTGCAGTATCCTCAGGACCTTAAAAAATGCCTGGTACAAAGGAGCTGTATAAACATATGTTGAATGATCCATTCTTTAAGTACGTATAGACACATGGGCATGGTTTGGAGGAAGGAAACAAGGTGAACCAAATATGGTTCGTATTATCCATATGATTCAGTTGAGCTATGAGGACAGACATCAGAAGATATAGGCACTGGGACTGCAAAGAAGAAATAGATGTTGAATTAGACAGAATACTTCTATTAAATTTTTATGAGCTATTTAGATATCATATGCCAAGTGTGAAATGATGACAGATATTTGAATTGTAAATACATATTAAGAGAAAAAGTATAGAGAATTGAGATTGTCCAGATTTATCAAAAGAGGCAGGATATAAAGGGAAAGATTTAAGTAGCCGAAAAGAGATTTACTATCAATGGAATGAAGGGATGGTGATAAAGAAGGCCATGCTTTGTGAGGAAAAATGAGTAGATCATTTATGAATAGAAATTCTGGACAATAAAGTTGAGAGATGAGCCAAACCTAGACTCAGAGTGGGTAACATTGCTCAAGAAAGGCATTTAGCCTTCATGAGTTTCAGTTTCCTTATTTGTAATTTGTTGATAATAGCTTGGTTTTGCAGTTTCACAGGATTGTTGTGGCACTCAAATGAGTCAGGATGATTCTGACATAGGCAGACATAAGCATTAAGAAACAGTAGGATGAGAGTTGGAATAAACATTATAATTTAAATAGAGGAAAAATACTGGAAGGAAATACATCTGAATTAACTGAACTTACAGTAGAATGAAAAGATTATGAATGATTTTTCCCTCGAGTTTTCTCTATATTCCAAATCATTATTGAAGAGCATATAGTAATTAAAATGCATTTTATTAAAAAATTATCCTAGGTGCTGAGAAAGTAAGAGTGAATAAAAGAAACAAGGTTTGACTTCTCAAGGAGCTTACATTTTAGTAGGCACAGACAAAATAATATGGCTATATAAGATAGTTTTGGATAATTGCTCTAGCAGTGATACAGTGATGAAGAAGGGTGCTGCTGCTACACAGAGGGGCAAGAGAGAGCAGAGACCTATTTGAGCAAAGTCCTACATGTCATGTTGGGGGAGGATGTTATAGGCAGTGGAACAGGCAGCTGCAAAGCGCATAAGCGGAATGAGCTGCATGTGTTCAAAAAACAGAAGGAAAGTGAGTGTGGCTGGAACACAGGGAGGGAGGAGGAGAGTGGTGGGAAGTGAAGTCAGAAAGATACAGCAGGGCTCAATCATGAAGGACCTTTGAATCTACAGTGAGGAAATTGGATTTTATTCTCAGTTCTATGGCAAGACCTAAGTTAATAATATACATCTATGCATATATAGTAACACATACATGCCTATATATGTGAACTGCTGTATAATTGAACTGCTAAATGATAAAATGAACTCCATCATAATTTCCTGCCATTAAATGATCTGCCCAGGTCTAATGAATGGGGAAAAATGAGGTCGTTGTATGTACAGTCACATGTGTCCTTTCCAGAATTAGGTATTTTAAAGGTGAAAGCAGTTTGGCATCATCCCTCCATGCTAATATATTAGACGATTGATAACATATTCAAATAGCATTTATTGAGCTCTCCACAATGGGGTGAAGATAAATGTTGATTGAAAACACCAGTATTTTGCATGCCAATTCCGATTCTCTGCTTAATTTGCTGTTATTTTCTTTTGCATTTTTTTGTTATTCAAAAATAAAAGGGAGCAATGGTGCATATGAAAAATAGATGTTAAGGAGAAAATTTGCAGATGTTAAGCTTTGTAGATTTTTCTATAGAGTATTTCAGAATGAGTATTTTTATTTCTCTTCATGGCAGCACATTATTCGTAAGAAATAAAAAGCTGAATTCCTTGTGTGGACAAATCCCTGATAGAGTGATTTTGGCACTTAGAGAGGCACGTTAACTACTTAAAGTCCCCGTTGCTTCATCATTGACTTCATTATCCTTTTGGAGCACTCTACAGAATCTGCTCCCAGAAATGCAGAGGCACAATGGAAGAGCAAGCCTTTTTCTTCCGGCCTTTCAGTGCCTAAAACAATAGACATATGAAATACTGTGCACTTGCAATGCTGCCTAGAAAGTAGGACATTTCTTTGTGAAAGCACGTGCTAATGGAACTTTGATGTCAGTTTTAAAGAGTCTATTCTGTCTTCAGTGTCTGCGAAGGTAAATATTGATCTTAAGCAACATGAGGCATATTCTTATCTCCAGAGAGAACATTAATATCCAGCATTAATGCTGTCAGTGTCAGACAGAGAAACATGATTTGCCTTACTCCTTTCCTTCATTCCCTTTCCATCAGAAATAAGAATTTAAAAAACAATAAAGTCTATCAAGGCTTTATCTGCCTTGGTCTTTGTTCTGTTTTTTGAAATGATTAGCATTTCTCAATCATTCAGAAAGAAGCATCAAAAACAAAACCACTTTTGACCGTTCCCACTGGAATAAAAAAGATATGACACCAATCCCTATATTTCATCCTCAAAAATGATAATGATTCCTTCTGAAAGAAAATGATAACAATTTTCAAGGAGCCGTGATTTTCTATCTCCTTTGATGTAGTCATCAATGCCTTTTCAACAGATGTTTCATATAGAGTCCATGTCAAGATATTCAAGGTGATTCAGAATAAATAGATGATACCCTTCAGTCCTTGTCCTTGGGTGGCTTAGAGAGAGAGAGTCTTGTTGTTTTGGGAAAGACAAATATAACTCAAATTACTTAAGAATACTTAGAGGTAATTTAGTGGTTTTAAGACTTGTGTTCAAATTTTGCCTTCATCCTTACCTCTTTCCAGCTGTGAGATATACTTGTCCCCTGGAACCTCAAAATTATCTGCAAAACAAAGATAATATTAGTAACTATCTTCTAGGGTTGCCATGAAGATTAATAAGATAATGAATTATGCATATATAGTATTTAGCTTGGTGCCAGGCCTCCAAATAAGTACTTAAAAAGCAGTAGTTATTTTTTCTGGGTAAACGTTGATAAGTAATAATTATTAGGTCAAGCAAGTTTTCTTAAAAATGGCCTTTGAGAATTATATGACACACTTATATTCATGAATTGTAAATATGTGCTGTTTCATATTTTTCTTAACAGGCATTTTAAACTGTTGTTTGGCATACAATGTTGGTCTCCCAGAAGCAAAAATATTTTCCGGTCCTTCAAGTGAACAGTTTGGCTATGCAGTGCAGCAGTTTATAAATCCAAAAGGCAACTGGTAAGAGTATTCTCTTCCTTATGATTTCAATAGAAATACAAAATAAATTTCATATTTGACTTCAATTTCTTTTTCAAATTGGTGCCTGACTGTACTATAAATGGGTGGCTCTCAAATATCCTTAAATGAACAATCTTTCTTTGAGAGTTGACAACTGCAGACTGATCATTAATGGGATGGTATAATGGTTCATTTTTAAAAACCTGGATAGAAAATTTTCTCTAAATTTTCAAAAGCAAATTTATAATACCAGTTTTGACCATTAATACATAGGTAGGTAGATTGATAGATAGAATGATAGATTTGTCTTCATTTCTTATCATGTAAACTGATATTCATTGAACTTTGTAAATCATCACCTAGTTATTAATGCTATCTCTGGGCCATTTCTAAATGGTAGAATTGTTCCCTAAATTTTTTTCTTTAGCAAGGTTTTGTCTACTTGCTTCATTCTAAGTTAGCCTTCTCCCCTCCATGTGGTGAAGGGTCCTCACAAACATCAATGCAAAATGTACAAAGGTGGCTTTCTGTAGCATATTAACACCTTTTATTTTTGCCCCAAAGTGCCCCCAGTTTTTTCATGCTATGTGATGGTTACATTTTCAAACCATGGCTATTCTACCCTGGTGAAAAACAACCACCTCGGTGGAGATGGAAATCTAGTTCCCGTAATAATAATGCACGTGAACCCAGAGAAATGTGGTGATTTGAAAGTTGTATTTGAGAAGAAGAGCTGTAGCTCCTATTCTGCCAGAGTTAATGCCCACTTTTAGACACGGGTCCTGCCATGGGGGCCTTATCTCCTTGTTGCAGCAGGAGGCTCCAGACCATCCCCACTCACCCTGGAACTTCAGATTCTGAATCTCCACTCTCTAGAGCTCTTTTCAATGATTAAATGGGCTGTCGTTGGCTTATCAAATAAGAACTGTAATGTATGGCCAAGTGCAGTGGCTCATGCTTGTAATCCCAGCACTTTGGGAGGCTGAGGTGAGAGGATCACTTGAGTCTAGGAGTTAGAGGCCACCTGGGCAGCAAAGTGAGACCTCATCTCTATTAAAAATCTAAAAATCAGCTGGGTATGGAGGTGCATGCCTGCAGTCCCAGCTACTCAGGAAGCCGAGGTGGGAGGTTGGGTTGAGCCCAGGAGTTTGAGGCTGCAGTGACCTGTGTTGGCACCGCTGCACTCCAGCCTGAATGATTGAGTAAGATCCTGTCTCAAAAAAAAAAAAAAAAAAGACAAAAACCATAACTGTAATTCATAAGCCTTTTTGTCTGTGTGAACTTCCATTTGATACTCTAAACAATTGAATTCAAAGAAAGGTTCAGGATCACATGTTGGGGCATGCCTGTCTATTTGATGAGGAAACAAAATGAAATCATCCCCTGAGACGGCGGCATTTCTCAGGAGGCATCTTGGAGGATGTAAATTGTGAGCTGGCTTTTAAGCAGTGGGGATCAAGAGGCTGGAGATGAGTATTAACTAATGTGAGGAGACTTGGAAAACAATGCATGTAGAGACAGTTTGTCAATTGTCTGGAAGGATAAGAACATCTGGTTTGAAACCAAAGATTAGCAATTATTATAACCATTTGGGATACGAGAGAGAGTTGCATGTCTAACAATTATCAAATGATGCTTTGATAATCATAAAGTGGTGAGGAGGCTAGAAAGACGATATGGTCAGTATATTTTGACCTTGGAATCTAGCAGATGAAGTAGCTAATGACCCACAGTTTTAAATATTCAGCTCTAATTTTTTCCCTGAGACTGCTATATTAAACAATTCATTCAACATCTCAACTTTAATGCCCAGTAGACATACCAAACTTAACTGGGAGAACACAAGTATCTGATTTTCTGCACAAGCTAACGAGGCCAAAAATCTTTGACTTGTCTTCTTTCTCCTCCCCTATATCTTGTCCATGAGCTAGTCCTGTTAATCCTGTCACCAAAATACCAATTATACCTGGCCGTTCCTCACTGTCTCTCCTGCTGCCATCCTGATGGAAGCCAAATCAGCTCTTACAAGGCACTGCTGCAGAAGCTTCTCCACCTGCCTTCAGCTTCCCTTCCTGCCCGCTTTATTCAGCTCTCTTTGCTCTAGCCAGCGTGAACTGTTAAAGACATGGCTCAGCCAGGAACAGTGGCTCACACCTGTAATTCCAGCACTTTGGGAAGCCAAGGCGGGTGGATCACTTGAGGCCAGGATTTCAAGACCAGCCTGGTCAACATGGCGAAACCCCATCTCTACTAAAAATACAAAAATCAGCCAGGTATGGTGGTGGGCGCCTGTAATCCCAGCTACTCCAGAGGGTGAGGCAAGAGAATCGCTTGAACCTGGGAGGCGGAGGTTGCAGTGAGCCAAGATCAAGCCACTGCACTCTAGCCTGGGCGACAGAGTGAGACTCTATCACAAAAAACAAACAAAAACCACAGCTCACTCCCTAGATTAAAACTCCTTAAAAGATGCTCTGTGATTGGGTGTCAGCCTGTCTCTCCTATTATCATCTTTTACACCTTCTCCTCTGCTTTCTATGCTCCAAGGACTAAGTCTTTTGTCTGTTCCTTGAACATGCCTAGCTCATTCCTGTTGCAAAGCTTTTTCAAATTCTTTTCTCCTGCCTGGAAGAGTCTTCCCTAAGATCATCACTCAAATGGTTTTCATCTTTCAGTCTCAGCTCAAATGTTTCCTCCTCATAGACCTTTCAGAGCAACCCTATCTATATAGCGCTCGACTGCTCTCTGAGTCACTCTAGCCTTACAGGTGGATTTATTTTCTAACGATTAGTATTATCTTAAATGATCTATACTTGTTTATATGCTCATTATATGTCTCCTGCCACTGTCTCTGAGTTCAGGGACATTGTTTTGTTGACTGCTGCATTATCAGCACCCAGAGTTATTTATATCTGGCACTGAGTAAAGGGTCAATAATTATTTGTTAAATGACTAAACGGAAGTCCCAATTCTAAATGATTCATCCCAAGTGCCATACAAAGTGAGCTATAGTAGACTGACTTTAGATGTATGAGCTGAAAGGGAGCTTCAGATGAACTCCACTGTTCTAGTTCATAGACATGGCCTAGCTGAGGACATCTGGCACCGAGTTTGAAGCAATTCTTTTAAGTAACAGCTTTCCTGGACAGAGTAAATCTAAGAGAAAGAGCCACCATCAGTAATAGACATTATTAAAGGTGATAAGCCTTTCAAGGATTGTAAGGGGCTCGACCACTGGCCATGCCGTAGGTTGGAAGTTGAACAAGATGAAAAGGGACACAGAGTTGAGAGGATCCCACCAGGCAGAGTTCTGGGAACATGAGGGGCAGCCATATCTCCTTTCTCTATCCAGGATTACCTCTAAGTATCCAAGACATGGTTGAAAGACAAGTATATCTGCAGTTCATAGTGAGATCCTAGTGCTGGTAAGACCAGGGACACTGGACATTTCTAAATCCTGCCTGGACCTTCTCATGACATCCCTGAATGATGTATAAACACAGGACAATAGGTCTGGGAAGCAAGGCACCACTCTATCATTGGCTGGGCCAGTGCTTTGAACTCCAGTATAGAGCTTTCTGGCAAGGTGTAGCACTGAGATTAGGCTCAAGGCCTAACCACCAGATGATATAAGCATACCCCACCATGCAAGAGGAAGAGACAGCACCTGTCTGACCTGAAGGGCTGAACCATGTGGAATTCAGAAGCAGGAAGGACAGAGAACAAAAGTTGGCCAGGCAAGTCTGTCTGGGTCCTTTCGTTGATCTAGTCTTACGAAGCAAAGAAACAAGAGAGGCAAAATCATGGGCATGATTTTCTAAACTACATGAGGTGCAAAAAGTGCAAAACATAGTTGTTGGCCTTAAGGAGTGTAAAATAGAGTCAGTGAGGAAGATTTATATGCAGAATAGGCAACTTTGAATAATACAGAAGACATCACTCAGTGTAAACCCCTTGCAGTTAATGGTGTTTGTTTTCTTTTAGAGTCGCTAGCTGTAATAACTTCATATTAAGAGCTCATTTTCTTTTCCCAAGGCCTGGATCATTAGAGAGACAAGGTTTTCTCATGACCTCTGTCATTTGCCCACCCCTGCCAAGGTACCTTGCCACAGACGGCAGGGCTGTGGCCAGGATCCAGGTGAGTGGGTTATCCCATTACAGTGCTAGAGTGGGCCACTTTAGGACAAGCAGTCTTCACGACTCTCCGGCTCAAGGAAAATTATATGAAACTTGGAACCCAGAATTGCCTGTTTGTTTTGACAATGGGCCCTGTGCCCTTCTCTACTCTTAATTTATGACAGTTGCATAGGCATTATGGAAGTAGCAGATGTGGGAAGGAATGTTTAAACATTGACTTTCCTTCTGATACTAATCAAGTTAGCCTTGGACACAGAAAGTGGTGTGACCATGAATTATTCCTTTAGCAAATTGTGAGTTCTTTTTCCATGGATTTATCATATAATACATGCACACACACACACACCCACACACACACAACTTTGTTTTCTTTATTCCCTTACTGCTTATTCTGAAGCTGTCATTTTGGTACCTTTTACCTCTGCTTACTTTGACTTTCTTTATAATCTGTCTATCTAAGTCCTGACTTCACATCTTTCCCTCAGACAACTCACTGAAGGCTCTAGTCTGAGTATTCTTAAATCACACTCTGTTATTTTTAAAGTACAATTTTAGCTCTGTCATGTGTGCCATGTTTTCTAAGAATTTATGGGCATATTTACATCAGGATCTACCAGATTTTAACAAAATAATCTTAACTCTCTTGCTAGTTTCATTTATGAGACTTTCATTGCACCATGAACTTCAACTCTAGAAACAGTGGTGACACGGCTTTGATAATTCTGGAGCCTTTTTAAGAGTCTCAAGTGAGCGAGATAATTTTAAAGCAAGCTGACCTCCCAAGCAGAGTACCTGGGCAGCCCTCTGGCTGTAAGTAAGGCTGTGGTCTGTTCTCTTTTCGGTGTAGGTGGAGGGCCATCCCGCTTCAGAGCCCTCACTTCACACACAGGATGTTCCAATGTGGATGATGCAATTCTTATCACAAACAATCTACAAAGGATTGAGATATGTTTAAAATCATTTCCTGGAGTTTGTGGTGATATGCACTCTTTCTGTTTGTCTAATCTGAAGGCCTGTTGCAAGAACAATCTGAGCTCATTATGTGACTCAAAAACCAGAGAGAACTGCAATCACTTGTGTGATGAGGACTGACTGGGAATTAGGGTATTTCCAGTTGTAGAAATGTCTTTCATTCTAGCAAAGACTAGTGCATTCTTTTTCCTTAAAGTGAGAGGAGAAATAGAAAGAACATATGTCATAGCAAAAAATAAAAATAAAAAAAAATCCACCTATCATATGAGCTTATAGTTTTAACTTTTTAATCGAGAAAAATTTTAATAAAGCTCTACGTGTGTTATAAATATAACATTGTTATCCACAGATGTGCCTGTAAGAGAACTTTAAAAAATAAATAAAAAATGTTTAATTCTATAACAGACATCAAAGATTATGTCACATGATACTTTGATAATAACACCACCTGGTATTTATTGAGTACTGTTTCCTTGCCAAACATGTAATACCCGTCATTACTCTAGGAGCTCTGCAAAATTATTACCCCCTTTACAAATGAGAGGAGTGTGACTCAGAAAGGTTAAGTAATTAACCTAAGATTACAGAGCTGATAATTAATAAAGATAGGGGAAGCTAATGCAAAATGAGACAAAATGTTCCAAATGTACATATTTTTGTAAGTATCCAAGAAGGAGAGTGACAGGATGTAGTTGGCATTTATGAATAATATTTAAATTTTATTTTATTTTATTATTTTTTATTTTTATTTTTTTTTTTTGAGACTAAGTCTCACTCTGTTGCTCAGGCTGGACTGCAGTGGCGCGATCTCGGCTCACTGCAACCTCCACCTCCCGGGTTCAAGTGATTCTCCTGCCTCAGCCTCCCAAGTAGCTGGGACTACAGGCGTGCACCACCACACCTGGCTAATTGTTTATTTTTAGTAGAGATGGGGTTTCACCATGTCGGCCAGGCTGGTCCTGAACTCCTGACCTCAGGTGATCCGCCTGCCTCGGCCTCCCAAAGTGCTGGAATTACAGGCTCCACTGCACCTGGCCCCTAAATTTTATTTTAACATAAACTTTATGAAGTAAGAGAAACTTTCAGAATCTTGAATGGAAAATTCTGTTACAGAATTTATAGCATCATTGGCTTTACCATCAGGTGTTTCCTGGGCAAAGATGATACTTTCCATCCATCTTTTCATCCTCTCACAGACAGGAATTTCTTGTATGAATATACTCAGGAGCCAGAGCACAAGGGTTTTACCCTCAGCTTCCCCATCACTCCCTGGGTGACTTTGTGAAAGTCACGCAACTTCTCTGGAGCAGAAAGTATGCCATCCCTATCAAACTGGATGTTATGAGCACCTTGTGTGAGAATAAAAGTAAAGCACTTCAGGGCTGGGCTCGGTGGCTCATGCCTGTAATTCCAGCACTTTGGGAGGCCAAGGCAGGCGGATCACTTGAGGTCAGGAGTTCCAGACCAGCCTGGCCAACATGGTGAAACCCCATCTCTACCAAAACTATAAAAAAGTAGCAGGGCGTGGTGGCAGGCACCTGTAATCCCAGCTCCTTGGGAGGCTGAGGCAGGAGAATCACTTGAACCTGGGAGGCAGAGGTTGCAGTGAGCTGAGATCACACCACTGCAGTCTAACCTGGGCGACAGAGGGAGACTCCATCTCAAAAAAAAGCTGGGTCCTCTCTACCTCTTCCTATCCCCTCAACCAATTTTCATCTGTCATGGATGAGCTTCCATGCATATTGGGTTAACTTCAGTCCATTTCTTCTTCTTCTTGGCCAAGAATGCTATTCCAATCCTCTTTCCAAAATAATCATGTCTTTGTCTTTTATGATATAGCCTTTTAAATATTAGCCAATTATCATCCTTTATATCTCTTTCAAAGATAAAAGTCTCTTGCCATTAGGTTGTCCTGGCAGTGCCATTTAACATGCCAACTTCATTTATTCACAGAGTTTGCTTTTATTTTAATTAATTAATTAATTAATTAATTAATTTGAGACAGAATCTCAGTCTATCACCCAGGCTGGAATGCAGTGGCTCAATTTTGGCTCACTGCAACCTCTGCCTCCCGGGTTCAAGTGATTCTCATTCCTCAGCCTCCTGAATAGCTGGAATTATAGGCATGTGCCACCGTACTAGGCTAATTTTTTTTTTTTTTTTTTTTTGAGACGGAGTCTCACTCTTTTGCCCAGGCTGGAGTGCAATAGGGCAATCTCGGCTCACTGCAAGCTCTGCCTCCTGGGTTCATGCCATTCTCCTCCCTCAGCCTCCCAAGTAGCTGAAACTACAGGCGCCCGCCACCATGCCCGGCTAATTTTTTGTATTTTTAGTAGACACAGGGTTTCACCGTGTTGGCCAGGCTGGTCTCAAACTCCTGGCATCAAGTGATCCCATCTCAGCCTCCCAAAGTGCTGGGATTACAGGCGTGAGCCACCGAGCCTGGCTCTCCTTTTATTTTAAATTCATAATATAAGTATTCCTTTTCTTCCATTCAATTTTATTTTTTACTCATAACTTAGTCCAGTGTTTGATTCTGTAAAGACATTAGAAAACCAACTGTAGTATATTCTTACACTTTTATTTTAACTTTAAATACTTATTGTTAAAATTTTTATAAATAGTTATTATGCTATTGCTGTACAATTAAGCCATTCTCAACACTATTAATACAGGTATCCAAAGTGGCATGTCTCATATCAACAATGACAATCCCCCAAGAGGCGGAGGTTGCAGTGAGCCTAGATCATATCACTGCACTCCAGCCAGGGCAACAGAGTGAGACTCCATCTCAAAAAAAAAAATATCTATAGTAGGAAGGACACTTTAAATATCTCCTGATTTGCTTCTTCATTCCTTCACTCTGGATACAAGTTTGTGTGTGCACCTACAAACACATGAATACATACATACCCATTGTTTGTAACTCGCACGTGGGACAGATATGTTGCTCCAGAATGTCTGCTGTGCTTTAATGATCTATAAAAATCCTCCATGCCGCACCAACGAGTCTTATAATTTTAAGCTTTCCTCTATGATAATGTGTGAATATCTGTTTCTGGAATAAAGTTCATTTACAAAGGTGGTTGGGACTTACACACACACCTTCCTAGTATCTGGTTGTCTAAGACATTTACATCCATCTAACTCCATCTACAGAAGGATCTGGGGAATGCTAAGTGGCACAAGTGGAAACTATTTATTAACTTGCTATGCCCCATATGATGGGAAAGCAAACAGTGCTTCTCTAGAAGAGTTCTGAGGGAACTTAATATGGTAAAAAGAACCAGCGATTTTGAACAAAAGGGTAGGGGTGCAGATATATAGGTTTTGCTTTCACTTAGACCCTTAAAGTCAGTTTCTTTAAATGAAAACATACGTAGTTAGACACTTGACCTCACAGAGTGTTTATAAGGATCAAAGGAGATAATGCACATAAAAAATGCTTTATGAGCTATAAAGCAGTTTACAAATGTTGCTATTCCAGTTTTTATCATTGATGAAACAACTATCTGCCAAAGCACCTAGTTGAAAGGTACTAGCTCGTGAGCTTTGATTTGCAAAATGTAGTGGTCTTAAAATTATCCCCCTCTCTCCCTCCAATAGCCAAGAACAGGAATTTGTATCATCATGAGGCTTTAGGGTTAATATTTTAGCTTTTGATTTTAACTTCAAGAAAACTGCATGTTGGATGAGAAGAAGTAACATAATTAGTTTTTATTGATTGTATTTCTTCTAGTGCCAAAGCCAATTTCTGGAATTTTTATGAGACAGAACAGTAAGCTTAAGATATTTTAGCAATAGTGAAGTCAGTGGACTCTTCATCACGAAACTGAGAGACGTTGAGGGTCCAGCCATCCCGCTAACTGAGGAAACAACGTGGAAGCGTCAGAAGTCTGAGGCAGCATAATGAGGCCTAAATACTAAAATTGCCTTTCAATATATGCCAAAGAATTTAACTATTAAATTTATAATAGCAGTATTTCCAAATAAGACCTAAACAATGAAATGACTCTTTTTACCTGTCTTCCTTCTTCCCAGAGATGAGCAGCCTTCACGGGTGAATTCTTTCCATCACAAACTCATTTTACGTTTACCAGCAGAAAGCAGGTACCATTTAGAGCTCACCAAGCACCTTGTGTTGTCCGTGGCCTGGAACTAAACAATATAAGAAACAATATTTATATTTATATACTATAGACTTTGAAAATTTTTACATGCATGTAGATACAGTAAGTTTCTAATCCAAAGTAAAATATCCCCTTGGATGGCTCACACACCTCTCAAACTTAGAATATCTCACAGTGAACTCTTGAGCTCTCCTTAATCGCAAAGTCTTGCTCTACTGACGGCATTCCCTACCATACTAGTCTGATGGTAGTGACTAGTTTCTTTTAGTTTCTCAGCCAAACACCTTTAGGCTGTCTTTGACTCGTATTCATTCATTCATTCATTCATTGAAAGACCAACTCCTCAAGAAGTCCTGCGGCCCCTACCATCACACTCTATCTAAAACAAGACCACCTCTTACCACTTTCCCTTCTGCCAGCCCTGTATGAGCACTCCATCATCTGTTGCCTGGATGATTGCAGTTGCCTTCTAAGTACTTTACCTGACTCACCTGTGCTTCAATGCAATCATTCCCAACAGCATGGCCTTCAAAATTCTTCTACAATATGTCATATCACATCATGCTGTACTCAAAACCCTCCAATGGCATTCTCATTTCCCTCAGTTGGAAAGCTGAGGCCTTCTATTAATCATTACATACGAGTCACTACATGATCTATCATTACCAGTAGGACTACCATCTCCTTCCACTATCCCCCTCACTCATTCTGTTCCAGCCACAGGGCTTTTGCATTTGCTGTTCCCGCAGCCTGGACTATTCTGCCACTAGAGTCTTAAGGTTTACTCTTTAACCTCCTTCAAGTTTTTACTTAAATATTGCCTTCTCAGTGAGGCCTTCCCTGACCATTCCAATAAAGATTATACTGCTCTCCACCCCACACTCCTAACTCCAGCCTGCTTATTTTTCTCCCAAAGCACTGATCACTACCACTATATGTTTTACTTACTTATTACATTTACTGTCTATTTTCTCCCACTAGAATGTAAGCTCCTCAGGCTAGAAACTTTTTTACTGATTTATTTACTAGTATATCCTCGGTACCTAGAATGAGGTCTGGTACATAATAGGTCTGGCCACCACGTATAGACTCACAGATTGTATACTGCACAAGGCCTGGACACACCATTCAAAGAATGGTGTCCCCTGGGGTTGTGTACCATTTCAGTCCCCGAGAGCCCAATAAACATTTGTTATAAAATTCAATAAAACAAAATGTTTTGCCCTACTATCTTAAGTACATCTCTCTCAGTAATCTCTGGTAAAATCTCTAGTATTGAAGAAAACACTTGGAGAATTTACAGACTCACAGACCAAAGGAAGATATTTATAACAGCCCCTAGATTGTGGGTTTAAAACTGTCCTACCTACACCACCATAAATACTGCTTGCTAACTAAACAAAGTATTTTGAATTCCACTGGAGGTAGGCAAATTGGCTGTGTTTTGAAAGTCTACATAATCACTATTTTCCCACAAGATAATTGAACAGTAAGTGTTATTTAAAGTAGTCTTGGAAGAATTCCCAGTTTCACTGGAGGAAAAGAAAAGTTTATATCTTGGGATTTTGTTTTGTTTTCAGAATCAGCACACAGGCCTGTTCATGCAACTCTTTTGTCTGGTTGGGATTAAGTTAAATCCATTACTTCAAAGAGGTTTTGCCATACTTCAACAGGTATACTCACCAACATATCCATTTTCCCACCTTGGTAACAGTCTCTTCTGGTGTGTCTCTTCCTGCACGTAAAATTTCATAGAGAAATATAACAGCCTCCCTCATCTTCCTGTCTGATTAATTTAAGAATGTCACAATTTTCTTGGAATAGCCATTGGTGATGTCATAGCCTCTTCTTATGAGGGTGAGTTGTCAGGAACTAGGATTTCACCAAGGCCTTAGGGAGTGAATGAGGAGGAGAGTCTGCTGGAAATGTTTCTAATAAAGAAGGTAAGCAAAGGTTAGTGACTTCTCTGTAGTCACCAACATGACCTGTAGCCTACTTACTAATGTGGTTCACAATATTTAAGAAATGAGTCATATATGATGAGGAAACCCTTGTTCTTCAAGAGTTACCAAAATGGTCTGGTTTCCCACTGTTTTCTATTGCCTTGTGTTAAGAGTTTAAGATAGCATAATACTGTCAGAGATGTATTTGCATGTATCTTTCAGGGAATTTCAAGTGCTTCCACATCCTTCTTGTTAAGTGCCACACAACTGCACAGATGCTTACTTTTCTCTTCTTTCTGATCAACTTAGAAGAGCTGCAGTTTTCACAGAGGTAGTCATGATGTTATGGCCCCTCCTGCGCTGCAAGGTTATCAAATCCTGAATTCTTAGAAAAGGTGGTAGGAGGTGACAGGGAGAGTGTTCAGGGAGTGCTTAGTTGAGAGAAAAAACCAAATAGTCTTCTCAGGAAGAAAATGGCTAGTTATTGCAGCTTTGCTACCAGAGGCTCTGATAAAACAAACAAACAAACAAAAAAACAGTTAAATTTTAGATCAGACACACTTCTCTGTTGTTTCTCAGCAAGCCTCTCTTGGGCTATGGTGAGGATGGTTGGAAATGTGCATAATAGAATCACCCGAATTTGGTATTTGCATTTGGTATTGTCTGAACATACCCTGTTCCTACCTGTCATTGAGTTTGTATTTGGTATTGTCTGAACATACCTTGTTCCTACCTGCCATTGAGAACAGTGTAGCCTAGGCCCCACAGTATGGATGTGCCCTCACAGGACAGCCATGCTTGGTGTCCAGTCTGCAGCCCCTTCATATATCACACAGCCACACACCCCTTCACATAAGTGTGGCCTGACTCCCTGTGTCTGGTTTCTAATCCATGCTAGTTCTAGAACCCACCTCATCTGCTGAGATCATTTTCCCAATCTGGGCCCTCTGTCAGGACTTCCTGCAGCTAAGAGGAAGGACGCTAGCCTAAGGGTTAAGAACCTGGGCTTCCGCACTTGGTTTTCACTAGCCGTGGGAACATGAGCAAGTCACTCATCAATCTATGTCTCAGTGATTCCATCTGTAAAATGAAGAGTAAAATGGAGATAAGATCATCCCCGGTGGCCAGGCACAGTGGCTCACACCTGTAACCCCAGTGTTTTGGGAGGCCAAGGAGGGTGGATCACTTGAAGTCAGGATTCCAGACCAGCCTGGCCAACATGATGAAATGCCATCTCTACTAAAAAAGTGCAAAAAATAGCTGGGCATAGTGGTATATATCTATAATCCCAGCTATTCAGGAGGCTGAGGCAGAAGAATTACTTGAACCCAGGAAGTGGAGGTTGCAGTGGCACTGCACTCCTGAGTGACAAAAGAAGAGACCATCTCAAAGAAAAATAATAATAATAATCTCTGACTTCTTCTGCAGATGAAATTAGATTATCTTTGGAAAGCCTTACACATAGTACCAGATGTTGTAAAATTTACTATAATAGGAATTAATTAATGAATGCCAAGGGGCAGAGCCACACTTCCTATGATAGTTCCTTGCTATAAGGTGCTATTTTGTTCTCTACATTTACTCCATAGTAAGCTTTTGTTTGAGAAAAAAAATGCCAGTTTGGTGCATAGTAGATATGCAGAGGCTGGGTCAGGAACAGATGACACAATAACACAATGTAACAGAATATATAATGCTTTCCTCTCAACTTGGTTGATTTGGTTTTTTTTTTTACTTTTAATTGGACCAAACAAGCAGAAATACATGCTCCCCAGAAGAACAGAAGTAAGGATTTTCTTTGGGAGGTGGAGGCGGGCGGATCACCTGAGGTTAGGAGTTTGAGACCAGCCTGGCAAACATGGCAAAACCCCCTACTAAAAATACAAAAATTAGCCAGGTGTGGTGGCGCAGGCCTGTAGTCTTAGCTACTTGGGAGGCTGAGGCAGGAGAATCACTTAAACATGGGAGGCGGAGGTTGCAGTCAACCAAGATGGCGCCACTGCACTCTAGCCTGGGCAACAGAGTGAGACTCCATCCCCAAAAAAAAAAAAAAAAAAAAAAAGTAAGGATTTTCTACTTAACTTTTCCTTAACCAGGAAACTCTTTTTTAAATAATAGCATAGAATCATCCATTCATTTGCTTGTTCATTTGTTGTTGTTTTTAACTCATTTGTTCAACAAGTGGTTATTCATTGCTGCAGGCACAGAATTCCTAGCCCTCATGTACCTTTCCTCTCTAGTGAGGGATTTAGTCAGTAGGAAGGCAGCTATGGGGCAATATGATTTTTTTTTAATGAGAAGTGGAAAGGTCAGAGGCTATGTAGGTACTTAGAGTTACCTAGAGTTAAAAGAGCCGGGGGACTTCCTAGAGGAAGTGGTGTCAAACAGGAGATCTAACTAATGAGTAGACATTGCCAGGCAAGAAACAGCATGCATGAAGGTTTAGAAGCAGCAGAGACTCTGATTTGAACGAGGAGCTAAATGCAATATGACTGAAATGTGATTTCAGGAAGACGCATAGAAAAAGCCAGGGTTAGAGAAGGAAGTTACAATCAGATTCTTTCCTTTTTACACTTTAAGATATGTTCAGCATGCAAAAATCGGAGTTATTGCTGTGTAATACTACTATGAAATGAAGACCTGTACAGATGGAGAAACTCAAGGCTCTGGAAGACAATTTTCTTGGTACCGACTCTATAAGGTTCCTAATTTCTTCTGAGCCATCATGAATTTGAAAGACATCAGATATGCTCAAACACGCATTCCAATTCTGCACTGGTTCCCTCCCTTCATTAAAGTGGCTATTGGGACTTACTAACATCCAACATTCAGATTTCTATCTTTTTCAAAAGTCTTAACTTATCTGCCTGGTATTATTTTAAACCTAACTATAGTAATATTTTAAAAGGTAAATTATGGTAAATTATTAGCTCATGAGAAGAAAAAATCTTTCAGCTCTAACGTTAAGGCTAACTGAATTAAAGTGTGCTAGAATGCTCTATATTAGTTTGAGAATAATTTTATAAGATGAACGAGGAGAGAACTTATTACTGAACTATTAACTTTCAAAATAATCTGCATTTTCCTTTTTCCCGATTGTTCATGCTATTCTGTCTGCTAATACTTCAGGTTAAAACCTTCATCCTTTGGTGTCCATTTTTGTAACCTTGGACCATTTTAATGTTTTTTCTACTGGTAAACTAGATCATATATTCCAGGTCATTTGAATTTTTATTTTACTTGTCATATATATCTAGTTTTACTAGATTTAGAAGACAGCAGTCTGCTTTAATCCTTTTGTATCTACTGTACCTCAACATGGGGCATATGTTGTTTAAATGATAATTATAAAATATATATACAGAAGGCTCATGAACGAATTTTAGTTTCTTTGATATTTTAATCCTTCCCAATATTGATATGAAAAAAACCAGGAAGCAAATATGCTTCCATATTAATTGAATGCTGCTGAGTAACCTGCTGCAGTTTCTAAAGATCAGACTGATACCTGGGCTCTTTCTGTGCAATCTTCTGTGGTTCTAAGTGTCAGGTGAGTGCTTCTGCAAGAAAACCTGTAGTCTCTAGGTGAAGTTCTGAAGGAAGTGAAACTAACCAAAGGAAGGAGGTAAACGCCAATCTCATCCTGTATTCTAGATATATGCACTTTGTTACACCTAAAGATAGTTTGTAACGTATTTGTTCTGTATTTTTGCTAAGTATCCCCATATAAAGACAGTTAGCATAAAGCCACTAAGGTAAGATATCTGCTCTCTAAATGAGTCAACATATGAAAATGCTTAGGGCATAGAAAGCACTCAGCGAAGGCTAGTTGTTGTTCTTGGTTTAGATTTGGTTTCATTCTTTAGAGCTGTGCTGAACAATATGTAGCCATGAGCCACATGTGACTACTGAACACTTGAAATGTTACTTTTCCATATTGAGATGTGCTGTAAGTATAAAATCTACACTGAAGTTCAAAGACTTAGGAAAAACAAATGTAAAATATCTCATTACTAATTTTGATATTGTGTGCTAGTTTTGATTGCATGCTGGTTTGGATATATTGAGTTAAATAAAATATATTTTTAAAATTAATTTCAGCTGTTGCTTTTTATGTTCTTAATGTGGCTGGCTACTAGAAAATTTGAAATTATATATGTGGCTAATATTTGTGGCTTGCATTATATTTCTATTGGACAGCATTGCTTTAGAGAGACTTTCTAGGGTGTGTGGCAACGCAGCAGTATTACAGACATTGATCAAGGCTCTTTACCAGCTAAGCAGAAAGGAAGCAGGTCAAATCATAGCTGAACAAATATAAACTGTTCACACTGAAATTTAAATGTGTTTTTCACTGTTTGTGATCAGGTTTATCTTTAAGAAACTATACTTAATACTTTGTGTCGAATAAAAAAAATCTGTTTCTAGGTTACTGGTTGGTTCACCCTGGAGTGGCTTTCCTGAGAACCGAATGGGAGATGTGTATAAATGTCCTGTTGACCTATCCACTGCCACATGTGAAAAACTAAATTTGCAAAGTAAGTTTAAATTTACTTGCAAAGCAAGTGATTTGTCTTAGACTCAACTGAACAATAACATCAAAACAATCATTGTTCTGTCTTAAAGAAATATAGACAGCTTTTTTTGCCCTTATGTCTTGAGTAATATGGGGCACAATCATATCCAAATTTCCAAAACAGTTTGGAGACTTGACTTAACAAGATGTGTGGAAAATGTGCTGTCTCCTGGATCATTTACCTCCAGACCATGGACTGGTTTCCATCAAGATTTAGAATAATTTTGATGATTACTTGCAGAAGTCCGAGGCTATCCATATTTCTTTCTCTCCTCTTTGCAAAATAAACCATTAAGTTTGGAAACATCAGTACAAGGGCTGTGTTTGGAGGTGCCAAAAACACTCTGTGTTTCTTGTTATGTCTAAATGATGGCATTCTAATAAAATCCTCAATTTGGAATTATTTGCTGTTTTAATTATCCACATCTCAGATGCCTCCTATTAATGCCAAAAAATTACTAAAGGTTCAAGGGTAGACAGCTAAATGAGTGACATTTCCATGTAATATGCTGATACAAGTAAAAAGTCACTCACTTTGATCATCATCACATCAGCAGCAGCAGCAGCCTAAAAAAACAGCCCTGAGGACTCAAAGAGTTCTTCTGAAGAACTGAGGCATGAATTAGAAAAGAGTGTTGTGAAAATCAAGGGAATGAAAAGTTTCAAAAATAGCGATTAAGACTTGGAAACAAGGGCAGGGGTGTTTCTTACATATCTCTGTAGACCTAATATCTAGAATAATTTATGGCACATAATAGGGCTCAATAAACTTTTTCAGTGAAGTAGAAGGAATATCAGTAGTGTCAAATGCTACAGAAGTTGAAGGGGATGAGGACTGAGTAAATGTCTTCAGCTTATTTAAGCAGGTTGTGGGTGATCTAGATCAGTGATCTCCAAATTTTTTGAGCACTCAGTATATATGTGTGATTTATATATATATATAAATATATATTAATATATATATTAATATATATTTCTAATAACACAAATATATACATTTGGAGTGAGTGTTCAAAGCTTTATTATATAGTCCAAAAATTTTAGTATATCACCCCTAACATATCATATCACTCTTAACTTCTGAACACTCATTCTTAATGTATATATTTTTATTATTTTTAAAGCTATATACATGTACTGGCCTATCTTCTCAATAATACTTTCACATAAAAATAAATTTTAAAGAATAGAAGTTCTATTATTTTCTGTCTTCATTCTAACAGATCATATTTTGTGTAACTTACTCACCTAGAGGATAAATCCACCAGTGTTATGGGGATAAAATAGATAACAAAGAATTTAGGAGTGTGTCAGTAGTGAATGTACAAGGAGTGAAAGTTGACCTCTATTTCCAGAAGTTCAGCAGTGAAGTGGGAGCTGGGAAAAACAACTCTATGGGATAGCAGAGTTAGAAGATTTTTCTAGTAAACAAGAGGTGATACTTTTCTTAGGGAACATGGAGGCAGCAGTAAAAAGGGATGATTTGTCCAGGATAGAGTTAACTGATTAAAATTAATGTCACTTGTACCTGAGAAATAGAGTCTTAAAAAGAGTTCTTCCTTCTCTAAGACACAAAGGAAGGAGAGAAAAATTAGGAGTTCTAAGAATGATCTTTACAGAATGATTAGAGAAACTGAGATTACCCTGGAAGTCTGATTCATCTTCTCTGCAGTAGTCGTTGTTCACTGAGTGATGGGATCTGAGTTGAGATTGGAGGCTTGAAAAGAAGGGGTGAACTTGGCCGGGCGTGGTTTCTCACACCTGTAATCCTAGCACTTTGGGAGGCCGAGGTGGGTGGATAGCCTGAGCTCAGGAGTTCAAGACCAACCTGGGCAACACGGTGAAACCCCATCTCTACTAAAATACAAAAAATTATCCAGGCATGGCGGCATGTACCTGTATTCCCAGCTACTCAGGAGGTTGAGGCAGGAGAATTGCTAGAACCCAGGAGGCGGAAAAAAAGGTGAATTTTACAAAGTAACCTAGAAAAGGAAGGAACAATTAAGTGACAGAGGCAATGATGGCTTGGCAGAGATTAGAAACATGACTGAATAATGGTATTACTAGAGAGAATTGCAATGTTCAATAACTCGAGAATGGATACAGTGGTTGATGCCCTAGGTCGGTGGAAGACAGGAGGTGGAGAGATTTATTTAGTATATTATATGACTAGTCTAATTTCCTTTTAACTTTCGCCCACTATTGCTTTGAGCCAGATTCTATCATAGGGCATTCTTTGATAACCCTTCAAGGATATTTTTACTGACCCAGAAAAAAAAAAAAGGGCATTAGATAGAGCTACTATGACTTTCAAAAGAGAGGCAAAAATGGTGTCCTCAAATGTGTTTTGTTTTGCCAGAATATTGTAAAAAAAAATCATAATGAAACATCTCTAAGTCATACCCTCTCCAGAGCCCACTCCTTATTGTCTTATGCTCTGCAGCCTCGCACATTAATGTAGGTTACCAGATCACTGAAAGCATCGCGTTTCCCCACACTTCATTATATAACTCAAGTGCCTATATTGATGACACTAAATTCAATGCTACATGCAAACATGGGTGTGCCTGTTTTTTTAATATCTTTAAGTAAATAAGGAATTTTTAATCACTTTTAAAAATTGTTTTCCCTTTGAAAGCTTCAACAAGCATTCCAAATGTTACTGAGATGAAAACCAACATGAGCCTCGGCTTGACCCTCACCAGGAACATGGGAACTGGAGGGTTTCTCGTGAGTGTTTACTTTACAAATCATTATTCCTCTCAAGAAAGTATGTAGACAGTGTCTTCTCACCATCCCTCCCAATCTGGGGATTTAGATGCTTAGAACTTGCTTTTTGATAAATTATGCTATTTATTTGGTTATCCAATGTTGAATATTCAAAATAATGTTTATGTGTAGACTTTTTAGGATATTCAGCAAAACCACTGCTACTGAATGTTTTGAAGAAAAGGGAACAAAAAGAACCCTGATTCTTTGCCCTTGGAAAGTGTGCTAAGTAATTGTTGATAACAGCAGAATTCCAAATATCATTTCTACTTCCTGTAGGATCATTCAAGATAGGTACTGCTAATTAAAAAAGTAGGTTTCAAAGCTAAAAAGTATTTTTGGTTTTTAATCATTTCCTGTAATTGTTGAGTAATCTGGTGTTATCCGAGGCATGGAGCAGTCTCTCATGTCAGTGCTCACTTTCATTTAGTTACAAAAAGAGTAAAAAGACATCATTGATTAGTGAAATAGTAAAAAGACATCACTTTAGTGAAACAGAATGCCTTATTTAACAAGTGCTTTTGGAACAATTAATTGATTAATATTTACATATCCAAATACACTGTCAAGTGAATTGAAAGTTAATATAAAAAACTAGAAAAAATGGAAATTTTCTGAAGGATTGAAAAATTTCTGAGTTTGGAGCTAATAGAAAAAATAATATAGGAAACTGTTGAAAGGATTTGACTATATAAAAAAAGGGAAAACATCACACATCAAAAAAAAAAAAGTTTGAAGACAAATAAAAACACAATCTTATTTGAAATTTCCATTGACTCACATAGGTATGCGTATGTATGTATAACCCTGTTAAAATTGTCTTAGAGAGGTCGGGCACGGTGGCTCATGGCTGTAATCCCAGCACTGTGGGAGGCTGAGGCAGGTGGATCACGTGTGGTCAGGATTTCAAGACCAGCCTGGCCAACATGGTGAAACCCCGTCTCTCCTAAAAATACAAAAATCAGCCAGGAGTGGTGGCACACACCTGTAATCCCAGCTACTCAGGAGGCTGAGGCAGGAGAATCACTGGAACCCAGGAAGCAAAGGTTGCATGCAGTGAGCCGAGATCGTGCCACTGCACTCCAGCCTAAGCGACAGAGTGAGACTCCGTCTCGAAAAAAAAAAAAAAAGAAAAAATATGTCTTAGACAGTGTAATTCAACTTTACATTAGTTTTATCTAAACCATTGGCACGCTTCCTTAAAAATCCTATGTTTTATAACTGTATTATTCTAAAAATGTAATCAATTTTGAACAATGTCATTCTATTTTTACTAATGGATATTATTATTCTGATGACTGTGCTGCCAGTAAGTGAATTAGATATTGCTTGTGATATGTGTTAACGTCAGTGCATAAATGAATATTGCAATGGATCTTTATGGTTTATGATATTCCAAAGTCTTTACAATAAGGTTGCTTTAATCATTTTGTTTGTTTGATTTTAAGGTTGCAAAAATTTTAAAAAAGAATATACTGATATTTAGAGATTACAGAATTTACCTCAAAATTTTTAATCTATAACTCCAGATAAAGTAAAAAATAAAAGTTAAAAAGCAAGAGAATTTAAGAGATTAATTAACAGTCCAGGTAGCAAGCAGAGAGGCAGAAAGAGAGAGGGGAGGAGAAAGAAAAAAAGAAAAAACCCAAAGTTTCCTTTACATACTTAAAAGGTCAAAATCATAAGATACTCTTAAGAATTATGTGGAAAAGACTGACAATCATCACATTTTTTTGAAACTTCTTAAGTTCTGGGCTTAAAGTAGGAATGTAGTTCTGGCACTTACAACTGGCATATTTTAATTTCAACTTCTTAATGCTGTTTTCCATTGCTTTTAAAACAAAAAAAAAATTTTTGAATACTTCATGAGTTCTTTTTCAAAGTGATTTAAAAAAAAGCTTAGGAATGGCGATATAGAAACCAATAATTGGTATCTGTTATTTGGTAAACTAACCAAAGACATTAATAATGACTTTCTTCTAATTAATTGGCAAAATAAATCAGTTTTATAGGGAGAAAACTATGCCTCGTTCATTGCACATGAAATATGGCCAAAGCTGCTTCCCCTTTGACAGTTAAACTGGGTCAAATAAGTTTTCTTTTATTTTTCCAATTACTTCCTGCAAGCCCATACTCTTCTGTTCAGTTTTAATAACTGATTCACAACTTTACATAACGTTAAATTCTGTAGGCATTTTTTAGGATCTTAATTAGATTTCTCTTTTGCACTTGTCTCCTTTTTCATCTATCAATTTTAAAGTTTTAATCTAATGTTTCCTGTGTCATTTAATCATGATTTAATCAGGAGTTCTTGGCATTCAAGGACTCCTGAAAAGGAGAGAACTGGGATTGCATTAATGGAGATATTAAGGATTGGAGCAGATATAATGTGAGCAAGAAGACAAGTGCCATTCAGCGTTAGTGACTGCAGTTAATTGGGAAGTGGGCAAAGTTAAAAACTGGTAGTCAGTGAACCTCATTTGTGTTTGCTTAGCACATGGAGTAATTTTGAACTGAATTTTCGCACAACATTTGCCCTCTCAACTCTCTTTTATAAATTAGGGAATCTGGCAACACAACCTATTTCATACCAGTGGGCAGGCAGAAAACACAGTGGTCTGTACACAGGCATGGGTTCTTCATTCACCATGATGTCTATACCTGACCCCAAGCCCTCTTCAAGCATTACTGCCATTAGGTTTATGGTTTCTGCTGAGCAGTATGAATGGAAGGAACTGCAGAAAACTAATGTTCAACAAGAACAATGATAATGATGCTGGCTAACAATATTATATGGCATTTGCTATTTAACTGGCATTGTTCTTAGTGTTTTATATCTATAGACCTATTTAATCTTTACAACAATCTTAAAAGATAGAATGTGTGGTTATCTTCATTTTACAGATGAAGCACCCGAGGCCCAGGTAAATGAGAGACAAAAAGTGAACTTGCATGCATTCTCCTCCTTGGTGTTCTCTGGAAGGAAAGTACCTGTTTTTTTTTTTTTTTTTTTTTTGAGGGAGGGGATCTCTGTTGTTTTGCCCGGAGTGCAGTGGCGCGATCTCGGCTCACTGCAAGCTCCGCCTCCCGTGTTCACGCCATTCTCCTGCCTCAGCCTCTCCGAGTAGCTGGCACTACAGGCGCCTGCCACTACACCCGGCTAATTTTTTGTATTTTTAGTAGAGACGGGGTTTCACCGTGGTCTCGATCTCCTGACCTCGTGATCCGCCCGCCTCGGCCTCCCAAAGTGCTGGGATTACAATATCTAGCTTGTTGGGAGACCTCATAGGCTCCTCCCTTCACTGACACCTGCTTCCAACAGTCTCAGCACTCCTCCTCCTGCGAGGCTTGCCACTGGGCACAGAGCACCTGCCACCTTCTCCATCACTTCTGCTTTCCCCAAGGGCATTACTGACTCATTGGTTTTGAGTTGACAATTATTAGTATCTTAGAAAAGAGTGGAGATGATTTCTGAGCTCCATAATGGAGAGCTAGAAGTTAGCATTTGTCATGTGTTTCCATTGATTGTTTTCTCATTTCTTTGAAGACATGTGGTCCTCTGTGGGCACAGCAATGTGGGAATCAGTATTACACAACGGGTGTGTGTTCTGACATCAGTCCTGATTTTCAGCTCTCAGCCAGCTTCTCACCTGCGGCTCAGCGTAAGTTATTAATGTGCAGATGGTCTGAGCAATGCCTTACGGTTAGAGGGGGAAAAGGTTATCAACTAGTGGCACCCAAACCCTCCTTACATCCATTTTTATATGGCTGTGAAATGTGACTTACCTGTGGAAATCTGCTTCTTTCCTCTTTTCCTGTGTAGCCTGCCCTTCGCTCATAGATGTTGTGGTTGTGTGTGATGAATCAAATAGTATTTATCCTTGGGATGCAGTGAAGAATTTTTTGGAAAAATTTGTACAAGGCCTGGATGTAGGCCCCACAAAGACACAGGTATGGCCGGCAGAAATGCATAAACTAACTTATGGCTTTCTTTCTGAAAAAAATATTGTTAGCTATGAAGTCTTAATTTTTATATTTGCTGAATCCCCATTTTAAATGCATTTGATGGTAGTTTTTAAAGTTAATTGAAACTTTTACTACATTGGGTTATTCTACCTGTGGCTTTGCCCAATGCTGGTCTTTTGACCTTAGAGTTCCATTTCTGACACAAGCATTAAAGGTATGGGATATAACTTTTTTTTTTTCTTTAAGACCGAGTCTTGCTCTTGTCACCTAGGCTGGAGTGCAATGGCGCGATTTAGGCTCACTGCAACCTCTGCCTCCTGGGTTCAAGCAATTCTTTTGCCTCAGCCTCCCGAGTAGCTGGGGTTACAGGCTCCTGCCACCACACCCAGCTAATTTTTATATTTTCGGTAGAGACAGGATTTCACCATGTTGGCCAGGCTGGTCTTGAACTCCTGACCTCAGGTAATCCACCTGCCTCAGCCTCCCAAAGTGCTGGGATTACAGGCATAAGCCACCATGCCCGGGCAGGATATAACATTTTAATCTTCCTTTAGTTTCCTGTCTTTCCCTTCTAACCCATGAGTTACATTTTAAAATTCAATATGTATTTTTATGTCCATTTGGACTAATAATTAATTTCTTTTGTTTATTCCTTGCTGGTAAAATAATTATTGAATTCTGAAATTTGTATAAATAAGTCACTAAGCATAGTTCTACCATTTATGATAATATTTTATAGTTATTTATCATATTCCAGTTTAGCTTGCCCTTTTGCCTACAGAAAAAGTCTTTTCAGTAATTTTATATAGCTCTTTATATTTTAAGAAGTCTTTAATTTGCTTTTATATCTTCTTGAGGTAGGCACCTAAAGCTCAATAGTATTATTTTAAAGTTCACTTTCTGGTTTTGGATTTTTTTTTTTTCCTTTCTGATTGAATCTGCCATTTCCTGAGCCATTCTGGTTGTAGCAGTATACTGAGCCAGTGTCAACCCGGACCGGTTCACCGTTACCAGTGTATGTTCATGCATTGCATCTGATACTCTAATGTTCAACATCTAATACGAATTGTTGGCATGTTTTTCGCTAAATGCTTTCCAGCTATCTTTACTGAAATTTGCTTCTCTGCTTTCCTGTTCGCTATTTAAACATGTTGTTATATGTTTCCCCCATTGAAATTGCTTTTCAGTACCAAGAGTATCTCAATACCCACAGAAGCTTTGGAAATTTCCCTGTGGGCGTTTTCCAGGACATTCTGCTAAATAAAACTGCATATAGCACTGGTTTCCAGAATAAAGCCCCTTATAAGTTTTCATATGTGTTTCCTTATTTCCTCTGTTTCTAAATGGGTTACCCTCATAACGTGACTAATTTTATTTAAGTCTCCTATATAGAATTCACAGTCTTCCTCTTTTGTGTCTTCCTACCAAAAGTGTATCTGATTCCTCTCCAGAAGTGGTTTAACTCAATTTCTTTTCTTACAGCCTAAATTTGACCTTCCTGTAAGTTCTAACCTACCACATTTCTGTAAATCTGTTTTCTTTTTCACACAGAAGTCCTGGGGCTGTGTCATGGGATTACTACCATCTTCCTCTCAGATTAGACTTTGAAATTCTCAGTTATTTTTGATTCTTTCCTCCTTCTCAAGTCTTACATCTCTAGAGAAAGGGGTCCAGGAATATTGTATTTCTCACTATCTTCCCAGTGCCTAGCTCACTGCCCCCTTGGCAAAACACAGCAGATGGAACCCAGACATCCAGTCCTCACCGCTTCCACCTCCTTACATACTGACCTGTATTTCAGAGAGCCTCTTGGTGCCATTCAGAGATCCCTCACTGCCACTCCTGTTCTAGAAAGCCCATCTCCTAGGCTTAGAGGATGATCTCCATGCCTGCAAACAAGGACATTAACAGAAGGGTGTGACCTTGTTGATCTCTAGGATTAGGGAATGCTTCCAAACATCTTGTTCAGAAATTCTCTCAAATAAGATGCTCTCCAGCGGCATTCTCTCTGAAAGCCAGAAACTTCCTGTCCCATATGCACATATAGCATCTTCTTTCCAGAGTTGCTGAAGCCCATAATAGAGGAAATCCAGCATAAGAAATAGACTTCAACTAACTACACTGATTAGGAGCACATTGGTTTTTTGTTGTATTTAATTCTAATTATTTATTACATAGTTACTATCCTTTGATGAGATGTTACTCTTCATCTGCGATTGCTTATAGTTGTTTGCGAGCTTGAGCTTCGGTCCATTGGTAATTAGAAAGTTTATTTATATCAAGTTTAATCTTCCTGTTAAAAATAGTGTTCTAATAGTCATCCATATTAAAATATTATAGGGCAGTATTAAAAACTACAAATATTACTCTTGGGAGTCAAATCATACACTGTAGCACATCATCTTTCTTGACTGCTGTTGTACACTGATGGCCTCTAACAGAGAAGAAATTATTCCATCGAAAGAAAAGTAACTATCAAGAACAAAGTTGGAAGTGATGCCTTAAAGCTACCGGCCCATGTCTAAATGTACTTTTGATTTTTATTTTATTGGTTAAGTAGAAATTATTTTTAATGTAATGACAGCCCATTAATAAATGTCTCCTCTTTTGAAGGTGGGGTTAATTCAGTATGCCAATAATCCAAGAGTTGTGTTTAACTTGAACACATATAAAACCAAGGAAGAAATGATTGTAGCAACATCCCAGACATCCCAATATGGTGGGGACCTCACAAACACATTTGGAGCAATTCAATATGCAAGGTAAGTTTTGGCGCTAATAGGCCAGTGTTTTCATAATACAAAACATTATATTTATGTAATGAATAAGAAAAAGTAAGGAAAAGACAAAGAAAAATAATATACCTGGTACCTAACTTAAATCAGAACTAATAAAGAAAAAAACATCAGGGCATTCTATGTCTTGAATACTTTGAGAAGGCAGTTGGGAAAGTTAAATCTTTGATTTTAGGATATTTATAAAATACTACATGATGTTTAAATGAATTTATATGAAGTAAATGAAATGAGAAGACCTTAGATTAAAACAGTAGGAAATGGGGCAATCTGTCATAAATTGTTAATATTCATCAGAGATTCAGGCAAATTGAGCTCATGGATCACTTGGTGCAAATTAACAAAGCCCACAGAATCTTAAACATATGAGTTTAAGTTTATTATGCTTATTACAATCAGTGGGAAATGTGAAATTATAACTATACAGGACTCTCTTGATTCTTATCTCAATTTCTCTATTTTCTCAGATCCACTGACCTTTCTCTTCACTCTATTTTTTATTTTATTTTTATTACACTTTAAGTTCTGGGATACATGTGCAGAACGTGCAGGTTCGTTACATAGTATACACATGCCATGGTGGTTTGCTGCACCCATCAACCCATATCTACATTAGGTACTTCTCCTAATGCTATCCCTCTCCTAGTCCCCCACCCCTCGACAGGCCCCATTGTGTGATGTTCCCTTCCCTGTGTCCTCATTGTTCAATGTGCTCTCATTGTTCAACTCCCACTTATGAGTGGGAACATGCAGTGTTTGGTTTTCTGTTCCTGTGTAAGTTTGCTGAGAATGACGGTTTCCAGCTTCATCCATGTCCCTGCAAACCAGATACCTTCACAAAAATGCTAAACACACTCCGGTTGTTAAACAAATTAATGAGAACAACAAGCTTGCCTTCCCTTAAACCTATTCTCTCTCTTTGTCTTGTGCACTCCTTCTTTTCACCTCCATAATTCTTTTTGAAAAAAGCAACTCTATTCCCTCCCTCTACTTCCTTGAAACCTACAGTTCTGCCACTAGATAAGCATGACCCTCTTCATCCCCCAACCCCGTGGTCCCACCTCAAACCTCATCCTTTGTGGCTCCTCTGAACATTTGATGATGATGAACATACGCTGCTATTCCTAACCAAGTTGCCATGACACCACAAACTTCTCGAACTCCTGCCAAATTCTTTTGCCTCTTCAGTAGCTCCTTTTCCTGTTTTTCTTCACTAAGCAGAGCCCTCTCTTCTTTACTGCCCTTCTCCTGTAGGAATTCTGTCCACTGTCATGGCATCAGCAGCAGCACTGTGTGGGTTATCTCATTGCTGTGTTGTCAGCCCTACACTGTCTCCCAAAACTCACACTGGCATGTAGCTGATGCTGAATATTTTTATTCGGAGTGTTGGCTCACTTGCTAAATTCAATCTGTCCCACACTGGCCTTATTCTTTTCCCCACCACTCCTCATGAACTTGCCATTTTGATTCATGCCACTGTCTCTTGCCCAGTCATTCGAACTAAAAATTTGGTTTCCTTTATTCTTTCCACTCCTCCTTACGTCACACATCTGGTCAGTGGCCACATCCTGTCATTTCTATTTCTGCATTTCCCATTTTATCTGTCTTCTTTTTCTGTGTGTGTATTTCAGTTGCTACTTCCATCAACTGGTGACAATCCCAAATGTCTCAAAAGCAGATTCCCCACAAGAGAAGATATGATTGGTTTGGTTCATCATTACTGTCTCTATTCAGGGACAATAAAGGTTTTTTGGGCCAGCCCATCTCACAAGCTGCTGGCCAGTCAGTAGATCAGCTGCCATTATGTGAAGCGCCCTTCCTGATCCAGCAAACTGGACTAAAAGGACGAAGAAGTTGAGATGAAAAGTGGCCTTCCTGGAGTTAGAAACTGTAACGGCCCGGTTTTCAGCAGGGAAGGTGGGAGTAGTATTTTTCCCTGGAAGGAGCCTGGGACCCTGGCGAGCTTTGTTCTCCAGGACAATGGCCACTGTCCGTTGAGGAAGGACTTGCCTGGCTTTCATCGTCTTTCAAAACTTTGGTTTTCTCCCTCGTGCCATTGTCTATCTCCCTCTTCCCACTATTTCCCAAGCTAACAGGTTTTAGTCTGCCCAGTGCAAGGAGAATCACCCAACATTTTACTCATCCCTCCTAGAATGTGATTGCCTGTCTCTCTCTCTGTGTCTCATCTCTTTCTTTAAAACATTGAAGATAATCTGAAATTATTTTAGTAAATGTTGCCATATTTTCATTCACCTCATTTCATTCAATGCCTACAGTTGCAGTTTATTGTTTTAAGCACTGCGGGTAATTAAAACTAAATGAGACACAGTTTCTGTCCTCAAAAACCTTAGAATCATATATGAAATTTACAGTGTATCATAAGGGGTATGTGACACTCAAAAAGGATCTGATGTGGATAGTGTAATTCAAATTTGGCCGAAAAATGCAGAATATTTTCTATGTTTCTATAGTCTACATTATAAAATACAAAAAAGATTTTAGGAAATAAAATGATACGCTCAGTTTTATAATAAACTTAAACTCATATGTTTAAGATTCTGTGGGCTTTGTTAATTTGCACCAAGTGATCCATGAGCTCAATTTGTCTGAATCTCTAATGAATATTAACGATTTATGACAGATTGCCCCATTTCCTACTGTTTTAATCTAAGGTCTTCTCATTTCATTTACTTCATATAAATTCATTTAAACATCATGTAATATCTTATACATATCCTAAAATCAAAGATTTAACTTTCCCAACTGCCTTCTCAAAGTATTCAAGACATAGAATGCTCTGATGTTTTTTTCTTTATTTGATGCTATCTATTAAAATTTGAAATGTGTGTATCCTGTGTCCCAGTAATTTTACTGCTAAGATTTTATCCCATTTGAAAAAGTATGCCAAGATATATGCACAGGGATATTTATTACAGCCTTACTTGTAAAACTCAAAATGGCCTAAACATCCAATAACGGGGAACCGGTTGAATAAACCAGTATTTCTTCATATGGTCCTCCAAATAAAATATTATGCAGACATTTAAAAAAAGAATGAGACCTTCATATATATATATATATATATACACACACATACATGTGCTGATATGGAAAGGTCTCCATCAAAGTGAAAAACAACTGTTTAGAATATGCCCTCATTTGATGCAAAGGCATAAGAATGATACAGTGGACTCTGGGGACTCAGGGGGAAATGGTGGGAAGAGGGTGAGGGATAAAAGACTACAAATTAGGTTCAGTGTATTCTGCTCAGGTGATGGGTGCAAATCTCACAAACCACTACTAAAGAACTTATTTATGTGACCAAATACCACCTGTTCCCCAAAAACCTATGGAAATAAAACATTTTTAAAAAAAGAATATGCCCTCATTTGAGTAAAAGTTTAAGGGGTAGACTATGCCTGTACCTATGTTACGTCTAAATAAAACATTTTCTAGAAGGAAACGCAAGAAACTGATAATGGTGCTTATCTGTGGAGAGGGGTTTAGTGTCACATTTGGTTTATACCTTTCCAAATACTTTGTTTTTTTTTTAACTGTGGATATCTATTACTTTTAAAAAAATAAGTATTGAAAAAGTAAACACAAGCCTAATGCATAAAATTTATAACAGAAATATCTTTGCTTTATTGATTCATACTTATTAATTCAACTTTCTTAGAAGAAAAGAATTCTAAGGAATACTGGGATAAATACATGCACACTTATACACACATATGCCCTGACACACAAGACGTTGTTTTTAATGTCAAGCAAGACTTACATTTGTATATGTTTCTCTACAAGCTACAAATGGAAAATTAAATATGTCGCCAGAGTTAATACGGGGTGTTTAAAGAAGCTAGTTTCATGTTTCTATTTTAAACCAGAGGTTCTCATATTAATTTAGTATTTTGATAGCAAGTCTTTACTTAATTTTATCTGCCACAGAAAATATGCTTATTCAGCAGCTTCTGGTGGACGACGAAGTGCTACCAAAGTAATGGTAGTTGTAACTGACGGTGAATCACATGATGGTTCAATGCTGAAAGCTGTGATTGATCAATGCAACCACGACAATATACTGAGGTTTGGCATAGCGGTAAGTGGCTTTTCTTTTTGCTTGTCTTGCAGCTATTGGGTAAATCTTTCTTTATAGCATCACTTCTCAAGGCTGCACTTTCCCATTGGCTGTTAATAGTTGAATATAAAAGAAAGTTCTTACTCTATCTCTGCTTCTTGATGATTTTCAATCCCATCTACTAAATAAAGGGTTGTGGAAATGTTGCTTGATTTACTTTTCCAGAGGGACTATTGTGTTCAAAATAGACTAGAATGTACTCATAGGGAAAATGTACAGCAGTAATGACTGTACATTCTCTTCCTCTATTTTCAAGGTTCTTGGGTACTTAAACAGAAACGCCCTTGATACTAAAAATTTAATAAAAGAAATAAAAGCAATCGCTAGTATTCCAACAGAAAGATACTTTTTCAATGTGTCTGATGAAGCAGCTCTACTAGAAAAGGCTGGGACATTAGGAGAACAAATTTTCAGCATTGAAGGTAAAAAAAAAACCTCCTTTCAAGAATTTCCTTTCAAAATGTTTAAATAATTGTTTATTATCACATATTTGCTTTATCAATGTTAATTTGTATACCATGTATAAAAAGAGCTACTACAATCAGTAAGAAAAATGTATGAAAAACATGAATAAATAGTTTATAAGTGATAAAATACAAATGACCGATAAACATAAGAAAATATTCCCAATTTACACAGTATATTTCTAAATACTTTCAGTAAGTATTTAAAAATATAAATTAAACCAACAATATGTTTTGCCTAAAAGATGACACAGAATAATAATGTTTAATCCTGGAGAGATTATCAGGAAGCAAAGAAGCTCATACACTGTTGATAGGATGATAAATTGTTATGACTTTTGAGGGACAATGTATTAATATCTATCTATTAGAATCATAAATAGTTTTACCTTTTTATACTGTGTTATGTAAGTTCTAAAATCATTGAATTTGCTTACAGTAAGCATATATATTTTTAAAATTAGAAAAATGCAGCAAAGATTTTTAATAGTTCAGTTTTTGAGGAAGCATTTTATTTATAGGACCTAAAATAATTTACTTAGGTGGACTTGGAAAATCTAGTTGTGCAGAAAGATCATGTGTTGAGGAGCTCACTGTGTGGAGGACTAGCACACGCTTCACAGTTGGTTAAAAGAAAAAAAACACACATGACCCAAATCCTAGTTCTTGATGGTTAACCCAAATAACTCTTTGCAATAAAGACCATATGTTATTGAAAACCTATGTATCAGGTACAGCCTTAGAGTCTGGGGCTAAAGGAATTGCATAAATTATTCATTCATATAGTCACATCTTGATTTGATTATCCACTGGAATTACCCAAAAAGCTTTATTGCTTCTTCAGTATCCAATGGTGCTTCAAAGTTGTTTAAATAACCATTTAAATCCAATGTACCCTGAAATAACACAAAATCACTAGGCTATCCACACCGATAATTGTATTTGTTTGTAGTGGAATGAATGCGAACAATTGCAATCTACAAGCTAGCTAGAAATGATTTTGAGCATTATTTGTTATTATGGACTTTGGGGAGCATTATTCTATTTTATTAAAAATTATCTCTACTCATCCTGTGTAAATTATCTTCTAAATAAGACTATGTTGTACAGTACTGTTTGTCTTCTTTTCTGTATTAAAGTTTAGCTTCCTTTTTGTGAAGATTGGTGAAACGTAGCCATTTTGATCACACTGTATGGAAAATAAGTACCAATTGCATCTTACAGTGTTAGTGACAGAGGCAAGCACATATACAGAACCAGAACAAACTTCCCAATTGGTAAAATTCCTACTTAGTCTCGAATTCTGATTTCTAATAGCGAACTCAATTATCTCCCAGCAGTCTTCACTACAGATCAATTGCCCAGCCCTTCTAACTGCATCTGAGATATGCGTACATTATCAGTACCAATATTTCAAAGCTAAAAATTCAGTTAGTTTCTTAGCTAGTAATGATCAAGTTTTTTAAAAATTATCATCTCAGTTTTCATCTTACCTTATACCCTTTGTTGAGTATCCTTTGGTATCAAGAACATCATACATATTCTGCTAAATACATTAATGTTCAGTTAAGATTAATGCCAACTTTGAACACTACCTTGGAAGTATTGTTATTTCTATAACCTGCTAGAACACTTTCTTAGTAATTTCTTCTTCCCAGAATACACAAGCTCTGTATTTTGGGGTGAGTATTAGAACAGTGTGTGTTTGTGTTTGTGTTTGTGTTTGTAGGCGTGTGTGTACATACGTGCCTGCTTGTGTTTGAAAACTTGATTTAAAATTACTGACAGTAATAAAATTCTTAAAATCGAATGTTCCAGGTACTGTTCAAGGAGGAGACAACTTTCAGATGGAAATGTCACAAGTGGGATTCAGCGCGGATTACTTTTCTCAAAATGTGTGTATATCAGATAGCTTCAGGCCATGTTGTCATTTGGCATAACACTTCCAGACACAGTAGCCTTATACATAAAATGGGAAGACAGCCATCTAGGGATCAGCCCTTCTGATTCCTAGTCACGTTCATTTAGTTTCTTTGTGCTGCTGATTTACCTCTCAAATTTGAAGGTTAATAATGTCTTCCCTTCCCTGTTTCACAGGGATCTTATATGGGGGAAAACTGATAGTATACAAGAAAGTCTTTGAGTACTCCGGGGCACAGACTGTATATTAAGGTATTATTCCTGCAGGAATTTTCTTTGAAAAGAACTGGAACTACTGGAAATGTTTGTTAAAAACATGTACTCTTGTCATCACTGTCATGGTCGAATTCTGAGTTGTCATAGTATCTTTTTCTAAAAGCAGACAGAAAAGAGTTGAAAAAATAAGGAGGTAGGAAAAATGTGAGATGGAATTGGAGTACCACACTGTCTTTTCAGCTCAGGGAAGTCTATTTCTATCTCTCAGAAACATCCACCTCCTGGGCTCCTGATTCTAATTTGAGTCAGGAGGTGAGAGAGATAGTGAAAGGAGGGGAAAAAAAAAGAAAGAGATCCTGGGAAATATTTGAGGAACAATAAGAAGTCAGAGGATTTGACTGGCAGGTCAGAGGACCAAGAACAGCTTGTTTTCTGCCTCGAATCAAAGGAACTGACTTTTTCTGGATCGTCAATCCTTAGAGATGCTCATAGAAGTTATGGATCTTTCCCTCAGAAAAAATGTAAATGAATCTATGCACGGAGAATTTTACCACACAATCCCAGCAGGTTTTTGTACATACGCTGAAGTCCTTTCATGCACCCCAAATCCAGAGTCACTCAATTTACTACAGTCATTCACATAACTTCATGGTCTCTTATCCTCAAAGTAGAACACATCTTTTCCTTACTTGCTATTTTTCATGGCTTGTATTTTTTAGTCCAACATCTTATCTTTGGTATGTTCTAAGATAGAAGAACAAAAAATTAAAAATAGTGTATCTCATCCTCATTAAGTCTGCCTCCTTTGATGATTTATAGCTTTGACTGTTTAGATTGGGTTTCAGGTCAATCCAGAGTAGGCTTCCTCCTTTGCCCTCCCCACAGGGCTGACAAATGGTTATTTTCCTTCCAATAGATTGAAGGTCACAGCTAAAGGTGCCTCTTGTAGATATGCTATTATCAAATAGATGGAATATAGGAATGTACTGGAACATTTGAGAAGGGGTCAGGAAGAGAGAGGAAGAAAGCTGAAAATAGAACAGGTCGGAAGAGGGCCTCCCGAGCCGTGTCTGGGATAGCAGCAGCATCTCCGTCTCTCCTGTGTCAGTACTTCCTGTTTCTCAAGCATGTCTCACATCCGGCTGTGAGCTTTCCTTATAAATATGTGGAGTGAGAGACTCACTTCTGACTCCTTTCTAAAGTTCATAAGGGTTTACCATTGGCACATATATGCCTTTGAACGGGAAATTTGAAGATGGCTATGTACCTGTCCTGTACTACAGGTTATTACAAACGTTTGTCTGTATAACATGTCATACTAAATAAAGTCCAAAATAACACAGCCAATGGGAAGGCTTGTTCTCTAGCACAAATATATTAAGACAATTCTAAGATATATCAATATATGTTCATATATATTTCATCATTTTTAATACATCTAAACAATTTATTTCAATGTTTTGCCTACCCTGCATTCTTATGTTTTAACGGTGATTTGTTTTAATGATCTTCATTTTTCAATTATTTTAGGATATTCTGATGCTGGGTGCAGTGGGAGCTTTTGGCTGGAGTGGGACCATTGTCCAGAAGACATCTCATGGCCATTTGATCTTTCCTAAACAAGCCTTTGACCAAATTCTGCAGGACAGAAATCACAGTTCATATTTAGGTAAGGCATAGTAATAATTGGCTCAGCAAACTGAAGTTCCCTTGCTTTAAACCAGCTCTTTGTTGAATCTCAGGGTGAGTTCAGCAAAACCCTTGAACTGTCATCTAATTATCATATTTATTACACATATATATGTTGTCTCTTTGCCAGTCGGGCCTTAAGGCGTAACTACTTATTGGAATACTATATTATACTCACTAGTTTCTTCTGGCTGGTCAAGTGGTTGTAATTCCTGGAACATGATTGTGTTCCTCCAAAATGGAAATAGTTCCCAAAAGTCGATACAGTAAGTGATAGTCTTATAGTATTTTAGAGCTATGAGTCTTCTTATTCTTATAATAAGCAGCCACTGATTTTGCAGACTTACTATGGGACAGTGCCTGAGCTGGCTAGTCTATCTACATAAACATTTAAATCTTTCCAACAAGTCTTTCAGGGATGTTTTGCCTTTGAGAGATAGCAAGATTAACAACTTGTCTAACGTTCAACAACCTAGTAAGTGGCAAATCCAGAATTTGAACCTCAGACTGTTTCCAAGACCTGTGTTCTTTCTACTGTGCAATACTACCTTTTAAATACATTTATTCATTCGTTCAAGAAATATTTGTTGAATGCCAGGTTCACAGGTGGCTGATGAGGACAGCCTGGAATCTAGAGGCAGTTTTATAGGTAGAAGTCCCACCTACACAGAGAAGTGCTGCAGGTCAAAGGACAGGAGCAATTCATCTTAGAAAAAGGAAGACATGTCCTCACTGATGTATTCAGGAGCACTAGAAACTTTGCATCACATCTAACACAAAAGGATCTCTGGTCACCTTTACTCACTTCTTTTAACCTGATTTTGCTCAGATATTCAATGGTAATCACTCTATTGCTCCTTCCCTTTTAGGTTACTCTGTAGCTGCAATTTCTACTGGAGAAAGCACCCACTTTGTTGCTGGTGCTCCTCGGGCAAATTATACCGGCCAGATAGTGCTATATAGTGTGAATGAGAATGGCAATATCACAGTTATTCAGGCTCACCGAGGTGACCAGGTAAATCTCACTGTTTAGCAGGTGAAATTAATTTTATGGGCAGCTGGGCAGGTGGGGAGTCGGGTGAGCAGAAATGGAAAACAACATGGCCTGAGTGCCTACTCTGTGATTGGCTCTGTAATCTGAGTTTACTTAGTGTATTCCTTAAATCGTCACAACAATACCAAGAAGACAGCCCTCCCTTTTGACAACTTGCTGGGAATTTAGCTAGCTTTCTAAAGTCACACAGCGTCCATGGATTGAGCTGTCATTAAAACTCAGTCCTTTCTGGACTCAGAGGCTGTCCTGTTTGATTACATCCCCTTCATGTTTTTGACTCCCTGGACTAATAATGCATGGACACTATTGAGTTGTGATGGCAGGCACCTAACCACTGCTTTGTAGGTAAGCACACACTAGGAACAAGTATTTGGAGAGGAAATAATGAGAAGAAGGGAGCAGCATAACATTATAAGGACTGAACTTTTACATCTGGAGCTGTCAGAATGTCCTGTTGGTTTTGAAGATTCTAAAAGTAAAACAATTATCTTCTCTGCCGCTTTCAGCTGATGGGTGACAGTTTGGTAGTCAGACCCTATGATGAATCTCAGGTATGGCCCACTACAGCAAAGGTCTGTTGCTAGAGCAAAGGCCAGCTGATTGCTTCCTGTTTCCTTACTACACAGTTTTGACCCAGGGGCTTGACACACATTTAAAATGAGCATCACTAATCCCTGACAACCAACAAAAAGTGGTTTCCTTCTTTAAGCTGGAGAAACTTACAAAGATTTCTCTTCTCTGAGATTAAGTGTGATCCTGCTGTTGCTATGGATTTTCTAGGAGTAAGAAGACCTGAGTTCTTGACTTCCATGACCACAAATTAGCTATGGTCACATACTTTTTTCTCTTTTTTAATATTTTAAAGAAGTTCTTTTTTAATTTAGAAAATAACAGTGACAGTGTTATGGAAGGAATCATTTCTTAGTCATTTCTAAATCCTTAAAAAGTGTTCACATAGGCATGCATTGAACATTGTTGAATGGGATGAAGGTTCAAAGTCTCAACTTTTCTTATTTTAATTTATCTCCACCTAGTCTTCCTGTCCCAATCTATCCAGCAACTACTTACCTGTCTCATATCATGCCAGGTACACTTACATCATCATATGTGCTTTCCCACTTCCCTCTGCCTAGAAAACTTCATGTCCTTCTTACTTTGAAATTTGAATGATATTTTAACTTTCTAAGCCTTCTTGACTCTTCTGCTTTCTGATCACTCAGCATTTGGGACTTGCCTCTATCACAATTTATTTTACTATAGAAGCTTAATTATTTATTCTCCCTGCCTCTACCCCTCCTGCCTTTCGCTACGACAAACCTCACATACCTACAAAAGGTTTGCCTTATGTCTTTGACCCCCTGGCATCAGAAACACCTGGAATGCTAATTTAAATTGCTGTGTTCTGGATCACATCCTAGACATTACATCAGAATCTCTAGAAATGGGTCTCAGGGATCTGTATTTCAAAGGCATTTTCTGGGAGATTCTTGTGCACACTAAGATTTAAGAACCAGGTGTTAGATGGTGTTAGAACCTGAGGGAAGGGACTATGCCGTCTGTCTTCATGTTCCTAGCACTTTGCAAATAGTAAACACTCAATTTTTGTGTATTGAATGAGCAAGTAAATGTTCAGTGTAATATTAGAAGTTTATGAATCTTAGGAATTCTAAGTTTAACATGTTTTATTACTCCAGATTGGCTCCTATTTCGGTAGTGTGCTGTGTTCAGTTGATGTGGATAAAGACACCATTACAGACGTGCTCTTGGTAGGTGCACCAATGTACATGAATGACCTAAAGAAAGAGGAAGGAAGAGTCTACCTGTTTACCATCAAGAAGGTAAAAAAAACACATTAAACTAATAGTTTAATTTGCTTTAGTACTGGTAATTTAACTTGCATTTGGAAAGAAAAATTTATTATTATTTAATGATAATTTGCACAGATAGTATGGTTTACATTTCATCATTTTTGAGGATGTCCCCATTAAGTTATGATTTTAAAAATCACATTAGCAGGAAAAACTAGAGTTGAATGTATAGTGTACTGCCATTTTCCATGAGAGGTCTTTGAATATATAGTCTCTTATGCAAATAAAGCCATTATAAGTGCACATCGTTAATTGAAATATGCACACACACAAACATTTGCGTATTTCTCTAGTATCACATGTAATTTTTTGCTATAAAGACAACAGTAACAGGGCAATGCTTTCTTACTATCAGTTGACAGTGAAAAACACAAGTTGTACAAGCACTTTGTAAATTCCTTGTGATCCCAGATGCTTCCTACATTAGTTTGTCAGGAAGTGTCATTGCTTAGTGTAACATTTAGGCATGTATCCAACTCTTGAAGTTTCAAGTCCTTCCACAAAAAAACACCATACGTTAACATGGCAAAGCATAATTTTTCCACTTTGTGGACTGAACTCTCTAAATCCATGTATATAAGTATAGGGAACTCCATGAAATAAAAAAGAAAACCAAATTAAAGGCACAGATTGACATAGAAAATTATATGCTCCTTAGTATATAAGAAAAAAAGAAGCTGATGTTAAAGTAGTAAATATTATGTTTAAGTATTGTGATATTTTGTACTACCTGATTTATTGATATTTATGTAAAAATTAATCTTTTAACAGAAGTAATTGATTAAAACAATTCTAAAGCAATTATACATATAAAGAATGTGTAATTGAGTATCAACAAAGGCTGGACCTAGTTACTTGTTGAAAAACTGGCAAATCCCCCATTCTTTAGATATTTCTTACTTGTGAGATATACTGAATTATCATTAATTGTTGAAAATGAACAGATCTTTTAATACCGTGTCAAACTAAGTAAAAATTTTTATAAGATTATAATAGAGGAGAAAGAATCAACACTGACCCAGTTTCATGGTTGAGAAACATTGCTTTCTTGTGAAGTCATGAAATAGTTCCATACTTCATTATAAAATCTAAGAGAAAACCATTTTTACAAGGAAACGTCTTTTCCTTTGCACAGAATTATTTAGTGTTTTTAATAATGGAGATATTAACAATCTCATTTTCTACTTCCTGTACCACTATAATTATGTCACTATTTGGTCATTTTTACAGAAAGCCTAAATCAAGATGTTGTGTTTTATTTTGTTCTGTGTCTGCTTTAATTTCATTCATGATATTAGTAATTTTCACCAGAAAAATTTTCAATCAAAAGGTTGGAAATAGGTGAAGATCGTATTATTGAGAGGAAAATGAGACCAAGAAATGGATGTTGTTCAGCTACAGTAAAGAGAATTATCTCCTTTCACCTTGGTTTGTGAGCAGTTATTTATGACCTTACTGAAATTCTTATTTATAATTCCGATCATAAATAGTTCAGGTTTAAAATTCTATCCATTTTTAACATTGAAAAATGTTTGGTCATCGATTGCTCTGAATTTTATTTTCTTTTTCATTTTATCATATTTCTTTCACTTTTTTAAATTGATAGGGTCTTGCTCTGTTACCCAGGCTGTAGTGCAGTGGTGTGATCATAGCTCACTGCAGCCTCTAATTCCTGGGCTCAAGCAATCCTCCCACTTCAGCCTCCTGAGAGCTAGGACTACAGGTGTGCGCCACCACTTCTGGCTAACTTTTTACAAAAATGTTTTATAGAGACAAGGTCTCACTATTGCTCAAGCAGGTCTCAAATACCTGGCTTCAAGTCGTCCTTCTGCCTCAGCCTCTGGAGTCTTTGGGATTACAGGCATGAGCCACTACACCCAGCTGCTCTGAATTTTAATTATACAAGTTGTAAGGTTTGCTTTAATCATGCTTTTGTTTCCCCTTTGCAAGGGCATTTTGAGTCAGCACCAATTTCTTGAAGGCCCCGAGGGCATTGAAAATGCTCGATTTGGTTCAGCAATTGCAGCTCTTTCAGACATCAACATGGATGGCTTTAACGATGTGATTGTTGGTTCACCACTAGAAAATCAGAATTCTGGAGCTGTATACATTTACAATGGTCATCAGGGCACTATCCGCACAAAGTATTCCCAGGTAATCCATGAGCTGTATGGTGATGTATGTATTTGTGGGTCTTAACATATTAGACATAGAAAGCGTCATGTAAACCATGCGATCCATCCCTCTTATTTTGTAACTTCATTGTTTCACTCAATAAACATTAAGTGAACCTCTACTGTGTGCCCAAGCACTGTTCTAGACTCTGGGGATGCAGTAAGAACAGGACAGACACAATTCTGATCTTTGTGTGCCTTATATTATATTGGAGGAGACAAATAAAAAAAAAAAAGAAGTAGATAAGATAAAGTGTTCCAGATAGTAATAAAGGAATTTTTTTTTAAAAAAGCAAATGAAACTAAAATAGGAAATAAAATTTCAGCAATAGTAGTATCAGGTGGTTGAAGGGGTGACTAATGAGGCCTCACTGACCAGCCAATTTTGGAGTAAGACCGGAAGGAAAAGAACTAGGAAATTAACCCTGTACCTGAACTTGCATCAATTTGCTCCCAGTCCACTGTCTTTTCACTGGTTTATGATTTTTTATTAAAGATTTATGCTGTCCCTTTGATGCAAATGTGGCTGTAAGAGTGATGCAGAGATCAGATAAGATGTGATTAAAAAACTAATCTTTAGAATTTGTAGAGAATAAACAATCTGGAAAATTACTATATAGAAATATAATAATGAAATTCAGAGGCTGCCATTTTCTGGTTCAGCTGTTGTGTACTATAATTTCGTGTCAAACTTGCTCTTTTAGAAAATCTTGGGATCCGATGGAGCCTTTAGGAGCCATCTCCAGTACTTTGGGAGGTCCTTGGATGGCTATGGAGATTTAAATGGGGATTCCATCACCGATGTGTCCATTGGTGCCTTTGGACAAGTGGTTCAACTCTGGTGAGTCAGGAAGAGCCAGACACAAACTAACTAAAGATTACCTGCTAAGAAAGCAGAACAGATGTCTGTACTGGTATTATAGAAATGCCACATGCATTCTGTAAGACTATAGGGAATTGATGTATCATAGTTTGCATAAAGGAATAAATGTGTTTCTCCAAGTAGGAAAAATAGATATATTTGCTTACCATTAGAAATACATTTCTCTCCTCATATGGTGAGTAAAACAGTACATAGAAAGCATAAAGTTCTCTAAATGGTATCCAGGCTATTTCTGAATGTTATCTTCCTATAAATAGCCTTATCTCAGCGTACAGAAGGGAAGCCTCATGAGACTGCATTCAAAAATACTGAAAATTCAGACCACACAAGTAAAGTGTGACTTCTATGTGACTGAATGGCATATTTTAAAATTATTAGTCATAAACAATAAGCCATTATTTAGGTTTAGCTGACTTCTCATTGACCTCCACAGGAGTTGAAGATTCGGAGGGAACAGTAGGAAGGTCATGTGATTCAAGGTCAAAAATAAGTATATTGGGCTGGCAAGGGAATAGAATCAGAAGGAAGTTGATTATTCAATCAAGAATCTCCATTCATTTGTCTCTGTCAAAAAATGTGCTTTAAATGTCCAAATATTTGAAGAACAGAAAAATAATATTCATTGATTATTTTTTATTTCTGAGTTTAATGATACTATTTACAAATCTCACTTGTGCTTTTAAAGAATGAAGTGCATTATTTTTATTGCAGAATGAAAGTTTTATGTGGAAAAAATAAAATTCAAGAATAATACTTAAGAATTTAAAAAACAAGAGAATATATTTACTGAATAAATCAGTTAAAATCATTTCAGAGTAGCGTATCAAGAGTAAATACACGTATCCCAGAACCTAAAGTATAATAAATAACTGATATGTTAAACGTGGATTGTGTTAGTGATGCAGTCACAAATTTAAAAATAAAAATTATCTCTGTCTGCCATCTTAGAGCTTTCAAATATAAACTACTGCTAAAGTGCTTTGATAGACAGTAGAGAGAAAAATTCAGTAATGCTGGTACTGGGTCCTCTGTGATAAAGGATATAATATGTGTGCTTAGTAATAACATCCATCCATCTGTTACTCTTTATGTCTTTTAGGTCACAAAGTATTGCTGATGTAGCTATAGAAGCTTCATTCACACCAGAAAAAATCACTTTGCTCAACAAGAATGCTCAGATAATTCTCAAACTCTGCTTCAGTGCAAAGTTCAGACCTACTAAGCAAAACAATCAAGTGGGTGCGTAGATCTGAAATAATCTGTATAGAAATTGGTTGGCTTACAGAGTTTTCATCCTGAATATAACAGATTTTGGTTTGTAGGCCAAGAGAAATAAGGGTCTTTAGTTACAGACACTTAAGTTTCCTTACACTGGAGATGCCTGAGAATGGTTCACTAGTCATGGAAGTTTCGTTTAGATCTTCCTTCCACATCTCTAGAAGGTTCTGCTGCAGAAAGTTGTAATCTCTATGACATAACCAAGGGCCCTCCTGCTTCCATCCTTTGAGTTTCTCTCACCTCCATTTCTCTTACTTAAAACCTTGAGCATACACAGATCATGCTGAACTGCCACTCAAATGACTATATCACGTTGGCTATGCCATGATCTATATAGGACAGGTTCAGTAAAAGTATCAAGTATTTTTCCTGTTGTTGAGGAATTAAACATGAAATAATGAAAGAAAACATGAAAAGCAATATATAACTTTTACCCAGTGTTTTAAATGTTCTAAATAGTACAGAGAAATGAATAAAAGTCTGAATTATGTCTCATCGGATGAGAAGGGTGAGGAAATCATTGTGGGCAAGCGTCAGCAGGAATTGTTGTCTTTTCTCTTGGGCTGGCCAAGTTGTCTTTCAAGGCCTGGCAAAGGTCCTGCCTCCTCTTCAAAGCTTCTTCTAAGCACACTATCTCACCTTCATCTCTCCTGCCCCAATAATCTCACCATGCTCAATACATAGCTTGCAATTTAATACTTGATTCAAAACTACCTTCTTTCATTAACTGCTGCTTCGTGGGTCCCAATTCCCCTTCCATCAGAATTTGGCTTTAAACTTCAGAACCTGTAGTTCCTATAGGAATTCAATTAAGTGACAAATATATTAACTTAAAGCTGAAAATACAGAAGCAGGTTATTTGCCATAATTCATACCAAGATACAAATAAGGTGAGAACACAAAGCAAAATTAGATTCAAATCTTAACATGCTTTCCAGATTTTCCTACTTTTCATATACATTTGGAAGTTTTCCATGCAGATGTTCAAAGATTGACCCAATTTTGAGTAGCATATCTCACTTGACCTGCCATGTAGCACATCTAACTGAGCACACATGATAGTTAAGTCAAAAACCGTTGCTGTATAAACATTGTGGCTAGTCTGCCTAATAGATTAACTTGGGAAATATATTAGTTGGCAGAAACAGTAAACTGGTCAGCTCTTCTGGCCCCGAAGCATATGTGTGTCTCATGGATCTTCCCTTTTTGACTATACTTCAACCCTTATGGCGATGCACACTCAAAAATTCTACTTTCAGAGAATTTCCTTCCCATCCACAGGCTGCCGAGGGTTTCTGGCCTTTCTTACTATTGGGCATCTTTCCCTTTAAATCTTTTTTCCTGATGCCTTCAGGTCCACCCAGACAAGCCGAGTGAAATGATTGTGAGCTCATTTGTCACTTCATTGCTTGGCAATAATAGTATGTAAGACATGAATCCCATCTTCACAACTGTGGAAAGTGAATTTATAAAGCATATGGTTTCTATCATTTATTGCATCAGGTGCACACTTCAATTTAAGATTAATAACATAGCCTATGAAGCGATGTATCATTTTTACAAAGCTACTTGAAAAAAAAAGGAAAGCATTATAATGTGGACTAACTTTGTCCTAACTGCACTCACCTCCTTGCCATTGTTTTTCCTTTACATCATCTTCACAACTTATTTTTAGTTTATTTAATTCTTTAATATTTTATCCATCATTGTTGGCATTGTTAAGTCACTGGATCAAGAAAAATTGTGCAACATATGTGATAGATTTTTTCAAGGTAACATGTAGAATTCATGTTTTGGGAAGTATATACAACCTTTAAAATATTGAAAATAATAAAGTAAGATAGAATAACCCCAAATAAGGCAACAAGGCAGCTGATGCTGTGAATGGCACCAGGTGTTCTCTCTCAATTTTGGACACACGGCCAGTGGACTTTAGTTGAAGGTAATAATTCTGATAGTTTAGACATCGGCTACTGACATCAGTTATTATCACATAATTTTTTTTCATTAGTTGGTATTAGAAAACAGAGGTTCAAAGAGGGTAAGTAAATTGCCCCAAGTCACAGAGCTCCTAAACAGCAGAATTAGGATTCAAACCAAGTCTGCCTGATTGAGACTTTATTGCTGCAGTGTTGCATGCATTTCCCTATGTGAGCATCTAGAATAGGTCAAGCACTGTCCATGTTCCCTTAGAGTATCTCAGTTAATCTTCACAATAACAATTAATTCTTACAACTGGATGGAAGCAGAAAGAACATGAGCTATTATTTCAAAAATACCCAACTTTTACTTCTGACTAGCCATGTGAGGTGAATTATTTCACATCACTTATTCTAGTTCATTATTTGAAAAATAAGATAATAAAATTCACTTTCCAGATTCATTGTAAAGCTTGTATGGCACACATGAGAATGTGTCCAATCGCAGGCACTCAGCAACTCTTCCTTTCCATTCTGTGTCTCTGTGTTATGATTAATGAAACCCGTGCTTGTGGGAGTGAGCAATTTGACCAGGTTCATCACAGTAGGTTTCCTGGCGGCAAGTCTAGTTTTCTTTCCACCGCTCCCAGCCACATTTCTCTGAATCACATTTCTTTGTATGCACAGTCACCTATGTCACATCAGAGCTGGAATGACAAATGCTTTGTGGTGCTAGCTATGGTTCACAAGCCACCAATATGAAGACTATTTCCATATTTTCTTGATGTGAGATACTTTGTCCAAGAAGACACAATAAAGCAAAGATGCTTTTTGCTATAAGTTGATTTGAAATAACATTTCTTTATGATTTTTTTATCGTAGCCATTGTATACAACATCACACTTGATGCAGATGGATTTTCATCCAGAGTAACCTCCAGGGGGTTATTTAAAGAAAACAGTGAAAGGTGCCTGCAGAAGAATATGGTAGTAAATCAAGCACAGAGTTGCCCCGAGCACATCATTTATATACAGGTAAGGCCTCAGGAACATCCCTTTTCACTTTATTTCTTCCTAAAGACAAACGAGTGGTAAAAGTCAAAAATGGAAGCTTATGAGTTAGAAAACACTCGCCCTTCTAATGAATGCCTTTCTTATGTAATTCCATAAATAAGAAGCATATTTACTTTATGCTAATATTTATGGTCACAATCTATTATTATATAAGTCAGCAGCATCAAATTTCATTTGGAATTGCAATGAAAGGGCTAAAAATATAATTCTTAAAGAGATCATAGATACAGTGTTTTCTTAAATGTTTAACAGAGAGAACTTTCCATTGGCAATAACTGTTATTTTGATATTTTCCTATCAGGGAAAATTTTTATTTATTGTTCAGCTACTGAAAAATAACTCCAATTGTGGTTTCTACTATTAGATTTAAGTTAACATAGGTGAAATATAGTAGATTATGAGATAACAATTATTTGTTCTAATTGCGTGCTGTAATTACTGTATTTAACATGGGTTTTGAAAATTTCCCAAGTAAGAAAAATGCTTTTCAGGAGAAAATTTCCAGCCAGAAATTTATTTTATTAATGATGTGAATATTTCCACCTTGGAAACCACATAATGGCATTTGAAAGGATAATTTACTCAGGAAATCACTTTTTTAAAAGGATATTTAAGTACTTTCTTAGAATACGGTTCTCAGAATTTAAGGAGCGAAAGAACTGCCAGGGAAGCTTTTGGGAAATGTATATTCTGGGTTCTTACCATCAGAAATCTAGGTTTGAAGGCCCAAGGAATATGCAGGTCTAAGGAGCACCCCAAATATTTCTGATGTAAATGGATGGTACTGAGAGGTCTTACTTCAAGAAATGCTAAGTGTAAACACTAGAAAAGCATAAAGTTGATGGTTAGATGAATTAAAATCAGTTGAGTTGTTTAGTTCATTTTTCAATTTGAAGGTTTCTTGTTTGTGAAGACATAGACTTCTTTTTTGTTAAGGTGACAATTTTATAGATTCTTTAAAGGAAGAAATCTTGTTTCCCTTCTCTCCCATCCTGTGCTAAGTGGTGGATAAGATTATACATATAATCCCTAGTGAGGAAATGGAGGCAGCCAAGCTGTTTTTCCTTAAAGTTTAAAAAAAAAAAAATCCTTTTTCTCTATTTGATATCAATGCCAATTAAAGTACATCCTACTTGCTAAGCCCACAGCCAGCCAAGGAAACATCTCCTCATAGTCCAGAGCTGTCATGGTAGACAGGCCCCCAGAAGGAATAAGTCCTTCTGGGAGGACTTCTGGGAGGCCCCCAAGAGTTAAGAGTAAGTCCTGCCTGTGAATGGACTAAAGAAGATCCCACTTCTGAGGAAAAGCAAATTCAAATGTTAGGGTTTCATTTGTATATACATAGTGCTGTCTTGACAAGAACTGATGAGCTTAACTAAGAATCCCTGCTTCAAATTCTTACTAGACCCAAGTCTCCTTTGGTTTCCTAGTAGAAGAGAGGCTAAAAGCAGAATTAGGATGGAAGAAAAAAAGCGAGAGTCTTGATTATTCAAAACAAAGATATTCTACATAATTGAGAGCTGACTGTGCTCTTAACTGTAAACACATTTGTAATCATTTTCTTGTTTTAATGCTGCTATGCCCTAATAAGCTGACTCTGTCTTTCCCTGTGTGTTTGTGTGTGTGTATGTTTAGGAGCCCTCTGATGTTGTCAACTCTTTGGATTTGCGTGTGGACATCAGTCTGGAAAACCCTGGCACTAGCCCTGCCCTTGAAGCCTATTCTGAGACTGCCAAGGTCTTCAGTGTAAGTGCAGCTTACACTTCCTGGATTTAGACTGGCAAACAAAGTTTCATAGTCACTGCAATAGTGTCTGAAGGATACTTAGGATGCAGCCCGTAAATTCTTAATTTTCTAAATGAACTACAATTCCATATGCATAAAGTTCACTAACACTTAAGTTCCATGACAGCAGGGATTTTTGTCTTTCTTGTTCACTGCTGTGTTTCCAGTCCCTAGAGCAGGGCCTGGCCTATTGTATGTGTTCAACATATATTTGTTGAAGAAATAAATAAAAATAAAGCAAATGCCTTGTGCTCACACTCAAAAAATATTACCAATACATATGAAGCTCTGTGTATAGCTGTCCCCACCATAGACACTTTCATCTAGCTCCCCCTGTGCAAATGATTATCTTGAGTTTTGTGTTTATTAATGCTTTCCTTTATTATTTTGTTAAACATTTATATATTCCTAGAACATTGTTTGGTTTTGTACTTTACATAAATAGAATAATACTGTATGTATTCTTCTGTAATTTGCTTTTTCAACCCAAGAGCAAATGTATGGATCTTTTTTTCCTTTTTCGTAGATTCCTTTCCACAAAGACTGTGGTGAGGATGGACTTTGCATTTCTGATCTAGTCCTAGATGTCCGACAAATACCAGCTGCTCAGTAAGTTTTACTTTAAAGCTTGTTGTAAAATATAGAAATAAAAGACACACTAGATTACTTTATTCAAATGAATGTTTATAGAGTTTTTCTACAAAAGAAATATTCATAACTAATAAAGACCTTTAAAAACTAAATTTCAATGTCTACCATCCAGATAGGAGTAAAACAACAAGAAATATAAAATTACTGTAGTTAAATGGTTCCATTCCCTCTAATATAATAGCAACAAAGAACAAAATCCAATTGCATTTACTTGTTTGTTGTCAGTATCATTTTGATGCAAAGATAGTTTATTACACAGCAATTTTCTCAGTATTCTAAGTAAGTCTAAAGAGTTTAGTTTTTTAAGGAGTGAAATTTTAAAATACCGGCCTTTTTATTTAACAGTAATGGCTTTTCCCCCCTCCTTTTTACTTTTAACAGAGAACAACCCTTCATTGTCAGCAACCAAAACAAAAGGTTAACATTTTCAGTAACACTGAAAAACAAAAGGGAAAGTGCATACAACACTGGAATTGTTGTTGATTTTTCAGAAAACTTGTTTTTTGCGTCATTCTCCCTGCCGGTATGTGATGAGACCCTGCGCTTACCTCCACCATGCTTCCTACTTATGGATCACTGTCTTCTCTATGTCCTCTGAGTTGTTTAAAGAAGCACCTTAACCCTCAGCATGATCAATCTGAACTTTGTGGCTTCTGACTAGTTAAACCACATGAGAACATAGTCTGGCTCTGTATCTAGATTCTGCTTGACAGCTTGGGTCAGTTTTTCCCTTATCCTGAGACTTGGCAGCAGTAGCCAGACACTCCCATAACTCTTCTTGAGCCATCAGTGTGATGAGGCTGCTGCATTCTGCACAGATGCAGTGCACTTGCTCTAAGACATTTGAGTCCCAAAGCTTAGCCTGAGCTTTGAAGCTATGGTTGTTGCTGCTGCCAAGATGATGCATGCCAGCAAAGCCAGCTAATCACATTGACTTGATCGTTATACCAGAAGCACACTTGACCGTGAGTGCACCCTGGTCCCTCCCCTACCACCAAATGATGAAGAAAAAAGGGAGAGAAGGAAAAGCTGAGATTTTCCAAATGAGCTATTTGATTAAAGGATTAAACAATGATTTCATTTAATTGAAAGTTAATGTGATCTTAATAGGCTTAGAGTTCTAAACCTAACCTGACCTTGGTGTTTAAACATCCTGTGCCAAGTGGCAACTACTTCTTTTAAAGGGGGAAAAAGGCTGGGCATGGTGGCTCACGCTTGTAATCCCAGCACTTTGGGAGGCCGAGGCGGGCGGATCACGAGGTCAGGAGATCGAGACCACAGTGAAACCCCATCTCTACTAAAAATGCAAAAAATTAGCCAGGCATGGTGGTGGGCACCTGTAGTCCCAGCTACTTGGAGAGGCTGAGGCAGGAGAATGGCGTGAACCCGGGAGGCGGAGCTTGCAGTGAGCAGAGACTGCGCCACTTCACTCCAGCCTGGGCGACAGAGCGAGACTCTGTCTCAAAAAAAAAAGGGCGGCGGGGGGAAGAAAACTAAAAAAAAAAAAAAAAACCCTCAAATTATTTAAAATACAGACAAACACCAATATATGATTTTACTTTCTTCTCTTGAAAATGCTTTGAATAAATTGAGAAAAACATATTCCTAAAGCCAGCATTTCAAAATATTGAATTAAAGCTATTTGTGCATCTGAAATATAAAAACTATCATTTTTTTCTGGGGATAAAAATACAGTATTTAATCTTTTCTTTGGTTTGCTGGATGTCCTAGGTATCTTTAGGGTTAGCAATAAAAATAGTATATTAGCCACTTGGGCGGTATAAAATTTCAAGTTGAGGTATAATGAATTATTTCAGTATGAACCAACCTTACTGCTAAAATGCCACTGTACCTCTTTTTTTTTTTTTTTTTTTTTTTTTTTTTTGAGACGGAGTCTCTCTCTGTCGCCCAGGCTGGAGTGCAGTGGCGCAGTCTCGGCTCACTGCAAGCTCTGCCTCCCGGGTTCACGCCATTCTCCTGCCTCAGCCTCTCCGAGTAGCTGGGACTACAGGCGCCCGCCACCACGCCCGGCTAAATTTTTTGTATTTTTAGTAGAGACGGGGTTTCACCGTGGTCTCGATCTCCTGACCTCATGATCCGCCCGCCTCGGCCTCCCAAAGTGCTGGGATTACAAGCGTGAGCCACTGCGCCCGGCCCACTGTACCTCTTTTACCAGGTGCGTGCATACACACACAAATGTTATATGCCAATTGATCATTGTTGTTTCCCTGGTCTTGTTCAGGTTGATGGGACAGAAGTAACATGCCAGGTGGCTGCATCTCAGAAGTCTGTTGCCTGCGATGTAGGCTACCCTGCTTTAAAGAGAGAACAACAGGTACAACTTGCATTTCATCCTGCAATCCATACAAGCCCTCCTCAGCACATATGCTAATTTACCAACATAACATCTTGCTATCATAATTTGATAGGCATCACAAAATAACTGGCTGCATACTTAGGGGAGGTTTTCAATATCTAAATGTTTTCTTTAAATTATTAATAAAAATGGGATTTTCTCCATGCAATTCATTCAAAAAGGTACACACAATATGCAAAGTTCTTTTTGTCTAAATATGTTGAGCAACATTGGTCAAAGCACTATACACAGAGTCACAGAGATCATTTATTAACCCCTAGTAATGAGTTTCACATCAGCTCAAAGCTTCCAAATTCAGACAGATATATACGCCTGGATAACTTACATGTGTCACTTGGAAGTCAAGCTTCTCTAATTCTAATGTGAGGCATAGTAAAACAAGGTGGACAAATAAAGATATTCTACAAATATGAAAGCTTAAGGTATATAAAATTCAGAATCAAATTTGAGTGAGTTTACTTTTATGAGAAACATTTTTTTTTTCACGTTGGCCTCTGAGTATGAAGCATCATAGACTGAGAAATTTTAATTTTATCTTTAGGTGACTTTTACTATTAACTTCGACTTCAATCTTCAAAACCTTCAGAATCAGGCATCTCTCAGTTTCCAAGCCTTAAGGTAAAACATAATGAAGTCATGAATGGAATGATGGAGAGCTTTATATTTCTCTCTAAGTAATTTCCTAATGTTTCTTTCTATAGTGAAAGCCAAGAAGAAAATAAGGCTGATAATTTGGTCAACCTCAAAATTCCTCTCCTGTATGATGCTGAAATTCACTTAACAAGGTAGGTGAAGCAGTGGGTAACCTGTTATCACTGACACCAACTCTAGATCAGAAGATTTTTGGTGCATGGCTAAAGAAGTCCTCTGTATGCTCATTCTTAACTGAAGAATTTGAATTAAAATTCTTGTCAACTAAAACGGAAGTCCACAGACATATTGGTCCCTAGGAAAATCTCGAGTGACTCGTTAGGCTTATTAAACTAATGAGAGTAGCCCAGAAAGGCAGAGAAAGATCCCTGTAGCCACACATCACAGGCACACTCCACATTGCAGGCCCTCTGAGTAGCTGCAAACATTCTCAAAATGTTGAAACAACTCTCAAAGGTCCTGAGAGTTGTCTTCACTTTCTTCTCACTGCCTGCTTCCCATTGTATATGAGGTCTCAAGCAGTATCCCCATTCCTGGACATTGAAGCCCCAAGCACAATGTTTTGCACATAGTAGGTCCACAATAAATATTGAAACTAGTCACAGTTTGAATATTCAAATATTGGAACTAGATCAAGTCTAGTTTCTGAGTGAAAAATTCCTAACATATCAGATTAGGGTTTTCTTCCAGCCAGGAGGAAATGAGGTTTTTTCCAAAGGAAGTCATCCATAAAGAAATGCTTTGTTCCCTGTTTTTACCTGCCCAAAGCAAGCAAACCTGAGAGCAGTGGTGTAAATGTCACTGGTTGATACAGGCTGTCTTTAATTGTTCAGAGGGACAGGTGTCTTGGTAAGTGGGTAACATACAAATTTCTGTCACTGGTTGATACAGGCTGTCTTTAATTGTTCAGAGGGACAGGTGTCTTGGTAAGTGGGTAACATACAAATTTCACAGGTTCTAATAGGTTGATATCACTTTAACTCACACTTAGAAGTAAGGTGAGTTCATGGTACAGACAAACTGGAACACAGTTGTGCAGGTGCGCTGGGCACAGGTGATGCCGTCCTACAGGCCTGGGAACCAGAGTTCTCTACCTGGTGAAGCAATAGGACAGCTTCCCAGCACAGATCAATGACCCAAGAATAGCACACTGCAGCACTTTCCCAAGAAATCCAGTGACAGCAGGTTTGTCTAACTTCTACCACATCACTCCAGCCCCTAAGAACATGGAATCTGTAGATCGTCCAGTAGCTCTCTGAGCAAAAACAAAAAGGAAAATATGTCATCATGTCTAGAGCTTGAGCCAAAGAGCAAAGATGAAAAGAATGCTTCTGTATCAAGTGAGTTGCAAACAGCACAAGCAGAAACAAAATTCAGTCCAAATAATAACGTCTCTGAAAAAGTCATCAGTAACTGCAGACTTCAAAGGATCCCCACTTGCTAAAATAAGAAATTGGAAACAAATGCAACCAACTCAAATTGATGTTACCACATTACCTGAATTTTTTCCTTCTTATATTTGATCCTTTCTTCTAAATATTTTTTGTCAATACAGTCTTTTTATTATTCTACTCTCGTACAATGGCCAATATTTTCCCAGATATTTAAGAATGAAATAAATATAAGATTGAAATTAGACTTTACTTTTACTAATTATCATGTTAGGCAGGTATTTTTGTAATGGCAACTTGAATTCAAATGTATTCTAATGTTCTTTAAAATATATCCTCAAAAAAATTAACATAGAGAATTATAAAGAACAAAAGTTAAAATGGGTCCTAGTCCTACTACCTAGAAAACCCAAACATTAGAGAAAGGTACACAGTGAGAAGTCATCCCTCCCCACCTTCCCTAGTGCCACTCCCCCTAAGAGACTAACAAGACTGTTTTCAGAATATCTTCCAGATACAGGGTTGCTTATCTACCAGGATATATGCATATAAAACACACACACACACACACACACACACACACACACGTGCACATTTTATTACCTGAAAGGAATGATAAAACACTCTTCTGTACCTTGCATTTTACATTATCTTAGAAAAGTTTTCATATGAGGACATACAGATCTAACTTATTCCAGTCCTGGCTGGATCATAATTTATGTAACCAATTCAATATTAACAAGATATTTGGTTGTTTTGCATTTTTATTTTGTTTTGTTTAACCATCATAAGTAATGCTGAAAAAAAATTAACAAACATCTTTGCAAACTTTTGGAAAAAATCCTACACAATAACTTAGTGTATTTCTTAGCAATGACTTTGATACTGTATAACTGTACAGTTATATTGTAAAAAAATTATGGGTAGAAATAGCGATAATAGTATTATTTCTGAAGCAGGATCCCCCTGAGTATAGATAATTACTATTATAAATATATTGATCAACACTTAAGTAGCTTAAGGAACACTTAAGTAACAAATGGAAAAGTGTCAGATCTCTTTAAAATGCAAATGCAGACCATATTAATTTAGAAATTGGCCCCATTTAGGATCTCACACAAAGATCTTCCGGAAGGCATAGGAAATAATTCATGCACACACATCCAAGCTTTCTGTTTCAAATCCTAGTCAGTTTTCCCATTTTCCATGTCAGGCTGACAAATCATTGTTTCCTGTCATATATAACCTTGACGAATACATCCACTCAGGTCTCCCTGTGACATAGTTTCCTTTTAAGGGTATGGAAAAAAATCATTAAGGCATAAAAGAGGGAAAGACAAGGTTTTAGTAAAGAAACCCAAAAAATTCTACTTCAGAAAATGTCCACCCCAAGTTTTTAAGAAATAGAATCAACATTCTGCAATTAACGTAAATCGTCCAGTGGGAATAAATGGAAAGGATATGCACAGTGTTCTCAGACCCCTACCCTCACTGCTCAAACCCTAATCCCCCACCCAAAGAAGCTACCCTGGTTGGAATCCCACCTCAGAGCCCCAGAAATGAGAGAGGAGAGGGAAGGTCCCCAGTTTCATTCTAGTTTGAGTGGTCCTGTGAGGGTTTCTCTGATCTCATCATCACTTTGCTTGCAGAACTTAGTTGGCAATCTTAAGCAAAGAAGTTAAGATCAATCCAGTGGTTTTAGGTCCAGAATACTAAAACCTCTGGGTCAGCCATCTTAAAGGTGGTCTCTACACTAATGGTGGAAACAGATTTGACCAACCCCATTCAGACCCAAACCATTTGAATTGGTTTGCAACTAAAGAAGGATAGGAAGAACGAATAATATAGGCATCCGGTAATGAACACTGAAGGAGCTCAATACCTTATTATTATATTTTAGCCACACCAAAGTGAAAACCCCTGGCTTATAATTCCATTCATTCAACCAACAAGTAATGATTGTCTACTATGTTAACATACTAGTCAATATAACAGTAACCTTGGGAAGACTTCTGCTATCAATTCTAAAGTAATACTTTTGTACTTATTTAGAAACTTGACAATTGGTAGACATGTAATGCACAAACTCTTAGCAGAAAATCCACAAAGAAATATGTTTTGAAAGGAATTTATGTTCGTCTTAGAAACATACATTGGAACATAAGCCCATAGGCAAGCATTTCTTTTTATTTGGTGCTTTTGTAACTAAAAGTAAAATTTACTTTAACCTAAGCTATAAGATACTTAAATAAAAGAAATATTAACCTTCAAGAACAAAAGCAAACTAAAATATTTGGCTTTACAAACATCATCCAACAGATCTACCAACATTAATTTTTATGAAATCTCTTCGGATGGGAATGTTCCTTCAATCGTGCACAGTTTTGAAGATGTTGGTCCAAAATTCATCTTCTCCCTGAAGGTTGGTAAGCCTGTCATAAGGATGGCAAATCCAGGAGAAAGTGAGAAGAAAAAAATGAGTCTGGAAATAAAAGGAGAAAGTAAAAAGAAATTGAAATACATCCATGGTTCTCAAACTTGGGTGTGCATTAAAGTCACCTGGAGGACTTGTGAAAACACAATGCTGGGCTTCATCTCCAGGGTTTCTGATTCAGTAGGTCCAGGGTGGCCTACACATTTGCATCTCTAACAAGCCCCCAGGTGATGCGTATGCTGCTGGTCCAGGTGCCATACTTTGATAACCAATAGGCTAGATCATAGATAAGTAAACAACTGGGCTTTGTGCATAGCTATGTGTCTTGGGTAAGGGAAAATTGATATATTTTGAAGGCAAATGTTCGACACTAACCAACAGAGCATTACTATAAAGGAAGGTATTGCTGTGGGTAAAAGTCTTTGGCATATAATTATTATGCCAATTTATCCTCAGAGACCACTTCTGTTTGAGTTTACCATTTGTAAACAAATCTGTACAGTAATACTAGGTAGTATCTAAAAATATTTTTGAACCAAATTCTATTTACTATTAGTAAGCCATTATGAATCTAAAGATTACTACCAGTTAAAGATAAATTAATTTGTGAAAGAATAACTATTTTATATTGTAATTAAAATTAAAGAAACTTTGGAAAGTAAAAGGAATTTATCCACTATCCTAAGCCAATACCATTTTATTTTTGTTCATTTCTCACTGGTTTGTTAAATGGTTGCAACTCTGCAATTTTGTGATAAATCTTTAGAAGAATCTTTATGATCTAGATATTATAATAGAATTTATAAAATGTGGATGGTATTTGGCAACTGTGTTCTTTAAAATGGGGCATCTGTTCAGTTCGTGGTAATAACATTCATAGAGTGTGTAATAAGTATACACCAGCCATTGTATCAAGTGCTTTACATATGTTATCCCATTTAGTTCCCAGATCAGTTATGAGCTTGGTATTATTATTCCCAGGGATGTTATTTAAAATATTTAAATAACCAGTAGCGTATAAGCCCTGGCCAATTAGAACAGAAACCCCCACCCATGAGAACAGATGCTGTATCAGTGCCCTGTGCCAGCACATACCTACTGAATTTCTGATCATCTTTATTTTACAAATAAGAAAAGCATAGAGAGGTCAAGTTCCTTGCCCAAGCCACACTGCTAATCAGCAGCAGACTGGGACACAACACCCTGGCAGCCTAGCTCCACAGATGGCATTTTTAACCATTTATACCACATGTCTCGCAAAGTCACAAATTACCCATTAACATTGTAGATGTTGAGTTTTTTTCCATTGAGCCATTTATGCCTAGTATTCCATTATTGGAACACTAAGCATGTGGGAGTTACTTATACCCTACTGCTCAAGGTCATTGCCAAGGTATGACCGAAATTTCAAAAAAATTGCAACCTCAGGCATAAATGCGTTTTAAGAGGTGAGACACAGAGACCTGAAGTGTGACTATAAAGTGATGGCTGACTTTCATTTGGACTCAATCTTACCACCTCGTAGTTGCCCTTCATCAACACAGGGGTTACTGGTGAATTTCCTTGCATCACGTACATACTGTTGCAGTACTGGCATGTTTTATTCTCCACACAGGTAACAACAGGAAGTGTTCCAGTAAGCATGGCAACTGTGATCATCCACATCCCTCAATATACCAAAGAAAAGAACCCACTGATGTACCTAACTGGGGTGCAAACAGACAAGGTAAAGATTACAAAATTGCCTTAAAAATGTGCACTTTCAAGATGTAAATAACCCATGAGATTAGGGTGATCATGTCTGACATTTTACAGATGGGAAACAGACGGTAACTCCTATGCGGCCCGGGTGCCAACTGACTAGCAGTTAATTTCATATTTGAAGAAGAATATTGTTACAAGAAAACAAATGGCTGAGTCTAGGGAATTGTGGGTGGCAGAAATTATTCCAAAAACCCCATTTTGGCCTGGTGAAGATCTGACTTCGATAGGCCCTGTGAAGGCTGGGAGGTAAGAGGCTGGACCTATATGGGGAGCATAGCAGGCCTTCACAGCTGCAGTAAGGAGCTGGTCTTCAAGCAGCCAGCCTGGACTTTCCCCTCGTAATACTCAACCCTGGCTGTTCATTTTAATCCCTCTGTTTGCTCTTTTAAATAAGAGTGCCCAGACCTAACCCAGGCAATTAAATCAGAATCTCTAGGGATAAGATTCTGACACCAGGGTTTTTCTTTAACCACCCCCACTCCACCAACCCCATGGTTCTAACACGCAGCCTGGGCTGAGAAGCACTGCTCTAGCCAAACCCCTTGACATTGGCTCATCTTCAGTCCAACAGCTGTATTATTCAACAGTTGTATTATTTCTGTAGTGTGCATAGAGGGCTACAGAAAAATCAAAATCCTAAAATGTTCCAGAGAAAATTACCCTGAATTATTCACAGTGTTTAGCTATTGCAGATTTGCCTCATCATATGTGGGCTGTAAGAACCTAGCCCACCTCATCAGTTCACTTCAGAAGCATTTAAATACTTCATGTTCACCTGGAGATTATATGAAGTGTGGCCAGGTCAGCGGCGTTGAAAGAAGCCTAACAGCCCTTCCCAGGCCCCTGCAAGTGACAGTAGGATTTCCTAACATGTTGAAAAGAACATCATAAACTGTTTTGCTTCTGAAGTCTGATCGGGTGTTCTTCTTTTATAGGCTGGTGACATCAGTTGTAATGCAGATATCAATCCACTGAAAATAGGACAAACATCTTCTTCTGTATCTTTCAAAAGTGAAAATTTCAGGCACACCAAAGAATTGGTGAGGACAAGTTAACATGTGAAAGCTCCCCTCATTCATTTATTTCACCTGTGATCAGGACGCTGCTTTTCTCCTACCAGCGGATATCATAGAACTTTCTTATTTTGCCTTTGATGCTTATATGAGTCAAGATTTAGAAAATATTAGGTTGGTGCAAAAGTAAATACGATTCTGAAACCCGCAATTACGTTTGCACCAACCTAATATGTGGTCAAATCTAGGTTACTGGAATTAATCTTATGCAACTTCTTATAAAATATAAGTTCCAGACTTCATGACATCAGAAAAACTCATGTGAAGCTATTGTGTTTATGCATTGTGCACTTTGGAAACAAAGCAAAGAGCTGTGAAGGAACTGGGTGTGTGCTGCAGAGGAGAAGCCCCTTAAATCCCCTTTCCACATAATACTGATGTTTTTTATTTAGCTGTGAAATATGCTGCTGCACTTCTCTGTTTTTCAGTGTTTTGTTATTTCCTGTTCTCAAGCTATGCCTGCTTCTTTGGGAAAGAGACTAGTCTAGCATCTGGCATGGTGCCTGGCACATATTAAATATTCAAATAAGTAAACCTTTAGTAAGCAATAACTCCTAAACAAACCTCAGCTCTCCCCTATGAACAATATTGGAATTCTCCTGGTTTTCTTTGATTGCAATTGTTTTATTTTGTGAAGGATGGGGAAAACAGGAAACCAGAAGAATGAAATTATTTCTTTTAATGTGTATTAATCTACAAGTAGGTAAATGCATGCTGTAACAGAAGTGGGCCATGCTACCTTTTGGCCTTGAACATAGGCCAATATGTCATAGATTTTCAATTAATCACTTCATTTTTTAATGCAGTTTTACATTCATGGAAGAATTGAGTGGAAAGTACAGAAATTCCCATATACCTCCTGTCCCACACAGCCTCCCCCACTATCAAAATCCTGCACCAGAGTGGTATATTTGTCACAATCGATGAAACTACATTACTATATCATTATCAACCAAAATCCATAGTTTACATTAGGGTTCACTCTTGGTGTTGTTAAAATCCATGCTGTGGAATTTGACAAATGTAAAATGACATGTATCCACCACTATAGTATCATACAGTGTATATTCACTGCCCTACACATCATCTGTGCTCTGCTTATTCATCCCGCCCATCCCACTAGCCCTTGGAACCACTGATCCTTTTTCTGTCAACTTTTTTTAAAATCTAGGGAGTCTATAATTAGGTTTAATGACTAAATTGTAGTACATTTTGTGTATGTTTAATAATTTATTTAACTAGTACATTGTTGATAAACAAGTTACAGTTTGGGGGGTTTGGTTTTTAGGTTTTTTTACTCTCAGAAATAGTAGTGCAACAAGCAGGCTTGGGGTACTTTGTTCCACACATTGCTGATTATATCCTGAGGCTATCTATACAGACAGGAAATGGATGGGGTAAAGGGTGTGCACTTGGTACATTTTGAGATATAGTCCCACAATCCCTTGAAGGAGGGCAGGAGAGTTAGAACTACTAATAGCTCATGAGATTGCCTGTTTCCCTAGGTGTGTCCCAGCACTGAGTTTTACCTAGCTTTAAAATTTTAGCATTTATTTTTAACTCCTACTAACTCACTCTCTCTTTTACCTTTGACTCCATACTATAAGAACTGCAGAACTGCTTCCTGTAATAATGTTACCTGCTGGTTGAAAGACCTTCACATGAAAGGAGAATACTTTGTTAATGTGACTACCAGAATTTGGAATGGGACTTTTGCATCAGTAAGTATCAGTTTTATTTGTTAGATTTATCAATAGCAAGGAAACATAAGGCTGCACTGACAAGTTCTTCCCATTTGACAAAATAAGTATTCTGGCTAATGTCTGCAATGGCCAAATAACCCAGAGCATTTTACCGTGAAAGGCAGCACACTTCCATCCCTTTCCAATGCTCATCCAATTTGGCAGTGGCTCAGAGTCATCTGGGATACTTGTGAAAGGGTCTGTTTCTCAGACTCCATGCGACCTACCACATCAATGAGAATGGTGTCAAGGTCATCTCTGCGGCCCTGGGCTAAAAGGGGCAGCCTGCTTTGTCCCCCTCTAGGAGCTCTCCCACTCTCCATCTTTCCAGTCTCCTCTGCCACACCCAAATCAAAATGTCTGTGTCTCTGTCTCACTCCTTGAGCTCTCAGTTAATTGTATGATTGATCTCAAACCACCTAGTAGATGAATCTAGCATAAGGATATGTCTTCCTATATTACAGCCAGGTCATCACCCTGCTCTCCTGTTTTACCCTTCCCCTGTTGGGAGAGCCCAGTGGGCACATGACTTTCTAAATCATCTCAATCCCCATGAAAAATTTGAAGAAAAAGCCAAAACAATGTCCGTTTTTTTCCATATGGCAACTGTGAGTCTTCTGCTCTAGTGATATCTGCTTTCAGCAGGGATGTTGGTAGCCAGAATTTCAGTCTGGCATGAAAAAATATAAGGATAGACAGGCCTCCTTAAACTAGACTGCTTGTGTGGCTAGCATTCCTTTTACTGACATGGGCTCCAGTTGAGGAAGAAAAACAGAAATTAGTCTGAAACCTCCTGGGGATCTCTGTAGCTCTTACTTTTTTTTTTTTTTTTTTTTTTAACAAATAAATAAGTTCCCAAGGTGCTTACAACCAAACGCTACTCATTTTTTTTTCTTTTTACCATTTCATGATCTCTCCAATAAACCCACTTCCTGCTGTAGAGTTTTGTAAAACTGGAGAACTCAGCACCATCCAAACTCATCCCTGGAGTCAAATATAAGCAATATTCTTGGATGAAGACATAGAAGAAAACGGAATAGTAAACGTTAGAAAAAATGCAGAATTGGGGGAATGGGGAAGTGAGGAGTTGAATATTTCTTCTGGCTTGCTTGCTTGCTTTTACTTTGTTTTCTTGTTAGCTGCATTTGCTTTCAAGCCTTCAGGACAATTCCAGGTCCTTTAAGATGTGAAGCATGCTGTTAGTTGTACCACCTTCCCAGCTGCTGCAGTGTGGTGCTCAGTTTTGCTTCATTGGTTCTTGGCGCCTTGGATTTGAGGAACAAATGTTTTCATAGCAAATTTTGCCAACTGGAAGGAACACTGACTGTTGCACATCAAAATGCACACATGCCAGCTCTGCAAAACACATTTGGATTTTCTTGAGTTTAAGACTACATCACTTTAACTGTGAGAATTTTTAAAGTACCTTCCCAACGATCTTCAGAAGCAGTTTATTTCTGGGAGTAAACTTCCTAGAAAGTGTAGCATTTATGCCGCTTTAATGTGGCTATGGTGGTTAAACTAAGAAAACACCCTTGAGATGTCAAGGTATGTCAAGTGACATACAAGGATTGGTGTCAAGTCCTACATCTCTTCCTCCTTCATGAAAAGTCAAATGTTTATCTTCACCTTGCTTCCAGCAATTTAAGCACAAAGTGGATGTTTCTCAGACCACTTAGGAGATCCAGTCTGAAATATGGATCTCATCTCCTGTATTTGAACCCATTAATGCACCGCCTTTTGTTGCTACCCTTTCTCTGACATAGTGCAAGGCAACTTAACATTTCAAGTAATTTCATTACAAAGTGATTGATCAGGCCTCCAAATTGATGATAGAGTTGCTGCCATTTGTAAGGAGAAGCCTTGTTGAACGCTAGCAGGTGCATTACTTCACTCTCCACATGGGTGTGGCATGCCTACCTCTACTTGTTAACCCTGCAGGATATTGTATGCCTATGAGAAGGGCCTATTTTGAGAATGCTATAAGAAAAATTCTTTCATCTTTAGTCTTTGGGGATTATGAAACCGGCATTTACTTAATTGCCACTTTTTTTCTTAAACTTAAACCATTATCAATACTCTTAATGTTTCCCCCAATAATATGTTTAAGAGACTGGTGAGCATGGTTAATTACTGATCCAATCATCTATCTTGAGAAAATTAACAGTAACCAGAGACCGAGCCAGTGGAAAGGAAATAAATTGCTCAGTTTTTGGAAATACATTCTTTCTGGCTCCCAGATATTGTTTAGCAAATTACCTCATAGAGTATGTCCAATAATGTGCCCTAGTAACCAGAAAAACTGAGTCCTAGTAGCCACAGCCTGTGAAAGCAGCTCTAACATCTAAGTGCTGCATTCTGCTTCACAGTAGCATCAGACCTAATGTAGAGAAAATAGTGAAATATACACATCAATAATGTTTCTATTGAAAAAAATAGACCTTTTTTTATTTTTTTAGACCGAGCCTTGCTCTGTTGCCCAGGCTGGAGTGCAGTGGCTTGATCTCAGCTCACTGCAACCTCTGCCTCCTGGGTTCAAGTAATTCTCCTTCTCCTGCCTCAGCCTCCTGAGTCGCTAGGATTACAGGTGCCCACCACCATGCCCGGCTAATTTTTAATATTTTTTAGTAGAGTTGGGCTTTCACCATATTGACCAAGCTGGTCTTGAACTCCTGACCTCAAGTAATCTACCCGCCTCAGCCTCCCAAAGTGCTGGTATTACAGATGGGAGCCACTGTGCCCAGCTGAAAACTAGGCTCTTTTTCTGTAACTAAATGGAGGAATGAATGTAAAGTTATTTCGAATTAGTAAGTTACCAGTGACATCAGCATAAAATATCCTTCCTATATACCTGCCCCAAATTAAGTATTATTTGATAGAAACACTTAGATAGGAAATCTGAAGTTATATTGATGTGATATAACAAGCCGAAAGGTTCAGGGCCATGGGTGGTCAAGTTCAAGTGCACTTTCAAACTATCATTTTACACACATGTACCCAGAAGGAAAATTCTCTTCCCTTTTAAATGTTGGTTTTCCATTCCATTGTGTGACTTATTCAGGTAAGTATACAAAGATGCCAAGTTTACAATTTTTTCTCATGTCACAAGCTTTATTTTTTTAAAAATCTGAACTATGATCTTCCCACTTAAAAATATTCATTTTTAAATCCTCACTTTTCAACCCAGTTCTCAAGTTCAGATCTCCTCAGGGAGATATTTTAACCTACTCATGTCTGGATCCCACCCCAGAGAGCTGATTTGTGTTGGCAAGGTGCAGGCAGACATGTCTTAAAATTACCCCAGGTATTTCTGACCGGCAGTCCTGTTACACAGCACTGGTTTAAGCACACATAGATTCTAAACAGGTCTTCAGAACCATTTGCTCTTGTCACATTCCACCAGGAAATAAATACATAAATCATAAGCATGCCAGTTTCTCTGCATTTGTTGCTGCTAGGATAAAACATATTCCTTATTCTTATGTTCCAGTCAACGTTCCAGACCGTACAGCTAACGGCAGCTGCAGAAATCAACACCTATAACCCTGAGATATATGTGATCGAAGATAACACTGTTACGGTGAGCATATCACACCCTTCCCTGTGAGCCTCAGGGTCTGTGATGGCATTCCATTTCTAAAAGCCTGGAATAGTCACTCTTCTTACCTACGTGTTATGTAGAAGTATCTTACCAAAACTTTAAAGATCTGATGTTGATTATGTTGAGATTTTGGCGAGGGTGTGTGCTACTTAAAAAGTTCAGTGATACACTTGCCTTCCTCCATGCCCCCCACCCATGTCAGCAAAGCTGGCTTTCCTAGGAGTGGAGATCCAGTGAGAAGTACAACAAAAGGGGCTCTATGTTCCTTGGGACTCCATGGTGTCTCTTCTCTTGACTAAGCCAGCAGCCCCAGTTCTTCCTTTCTCCTCCTGCTTACACAAAATGGTCTGGAGCTTAGGCCACAAAACCTAATCATGCTTATTTAAATCATAAATTGCATTTTGAAAAATTTTTAAAGAAAGGTACTGAAGCATGCTTAATAAATAATGCATTTATTAGAGGGTTTTTTAAAATAGTTCTCCTTACAACTAGACACTGACACTGTGTGGCATGTCCATTCAGTAGATCTTACATTCTGGAGGACTATAAATGCTCCCCTTGATTTAAAAAAAAAAAAAAAAAAAAAAGCTTTTACAGAGAAATGTACTTTCACAGAAAACAAAGGCTCTCTGTTCTAAGAGCTGGCATGAGATAATTTTCCTGTGCACTGACTCTCTGGTTAGAATATGCCATGTTTAGATACAGCGGGATTTCCATGCCCAGCTAATCTGCTGGCAGAGCCCTGAGCATTTTCCTCCCAGTGCTTGTGTTAGGAGGTGAAAGCGTTTAAGAGTCTGCCCCCAAGGCCAGCTTGGCAGTTGGCCTCAGTCCACTGCTCTGGCTTGGCCAAAAAGTTATGGCCCCATGAACTATGGGCCTCCTCACTCCATGCCCGAGAGTGCAGCTCACAGCACTGGGGCCCCACTCTTGTCCAAGGGAAAATGATTCCACACAAGAGAGCACACTTCTCTGCCTCTGGTTTAGGAGCCTCAGTGAAAGCCTACACCCTCTCTTCAGAGACTGGGGCCTGGAAAATCAGAAATAGAGCCAAAGGGAATGCAGACTTCAAATTCAAAATGCTATGAACTTAGCACAGGGGAGAAGTATTATAGATTTTTTTTGAAAGCTCATTTTAGAAAAGCATAGTGTTCAGACAATATGTGAAACTCTACTGAAGACTGTTTTTAGAAAGCAGTATTAAATATATTAATTGGAAATTTAAATGAACAATTTTAATAAATCCATTAGATTCTTCTTTTATTGGTTTTCTCTGAGCAATACTAATAAATAACAGAAGCCAATTACTAGGTGCAAAAGTAATTGTGGTATTTGCCATTAAAAGTAAAGAAAGGCTGGGCATGGTGGCTCAAACCTGTAATCCCAGCACTTTGGGAGGCCGAGGCGGGCAAATCACCTGAGGTTGGGAGTTCGAGACCAGCTTTGCCAACATAGTGAAACCCTGTCTCTACTAAAAATACAAAAATTAGCTGGGTGTAGTGGTGCACGCCTGGAATCCCAGCTACTCAGGAGGCTGAGGCAGGAGAATCGCTTGAACCTGCGAGGCAGAGGTTGCAGTGAGCTGAGAAAAAAAAAGTAAAGAAAAAGTACTTTTAATGGCAAAGACTGCAATTACTTTTGCACCAGCCTAATATTACTCAGCTGTGTCTATGAAAGATTTTTTTAATCTAAACAATAATTCGGATAAATTTTTGAATAAGGTATCTAACCTGAATAATAACTTCACATGTTCCTAAGCGTCTGTTACATTTATTTGAATGCCTGGCCCAGTTAAAAATCTGATCCACAAAATGCTATAGTCATGGGTCCATAGGGATCCGTGGTTCCCTGGGTTAGAAAGCTGTGGAAAAGATTTTGACTGCCATTAAGCAGTGAGCTACAAGAATTTATCATCGCTTTATTCATAAACTTATAAAGCCTTATATTTTAGCTCTTGAAGACACAAATGAAAGGAAATACAGTCACCAAGTTTAGCCCAGCCCATAAATTTATGACAAAAAGCAGCTCATCTGCCATTGCAATTTAATGTTAAATCAAGTAAATAAAACACATATTTATCCTCTCCTTTGCTTCTAAATATAGCTCTTTAGGAATATTTTCTAGAGAGAATGCTTGAGACACTTTCCCCAATTAAATAAATTTCCCCTAATTAATTAAAAACTTAATATACAGTTTTACTGTTAAAACTCAGGGCAGCCATTCCACTACAGCATCTCAAAGATTGCCAGGAAGCAGATACAAAGAATCCTAAGTAGCCTCAAGGACAACATTCCCACTGAAAAGGTCAACCTGACCCTTGAGATATTATTTCTACTTTTCCAACAATATCAACTTGGAATGAGGTTTAAGTGAAACTAGTATTTCAAACACCCAGTACAAAGCTGCTGTTTCATCACCATGAAGTTGGGTTAAAGAGTTTCTTCAACTCCCCTCCCCAGAGCTGTTTGCTTTCACTTGATGATGCTTTCACTTGATTTGAATGTATGCCAGAAATGGAAGTTTCTATTTCATAAGTAAAATAAGCATCTGAGATTGTCAGGCATGATGTAGCCACAAGACACTGATGTAGTTAAAGCGGAGAAACTAGCAAAGTTGTATTTTTCAGCTGGTTGGACTTTGCAGGAGGATTTTCTCTAAAATTATTCTGACAATGTTTGAGATACGCCATCATGAGCAAGTCATGTCACCTTTCTAGAGCTGTAGACCTTCACTTACAGAATTAGAGAATTGGACTAGACCATCTCCCCCCTTTTTTGTGGTATTAAAATAACTCAACTGGGAACTTACATTTCCAGATTCCCCTGATGATAATGAAACCTGATGAGAAAGCCGAAGTACCAACAGGAGTTATAATAGGAAGTATAATTGCTGGAATCCTTTTGCTGTTAGCTCTGGTTGCAATTTTATGGAAGGTAAGAAAAGCTTCATATTTCAAAATACAGGGCTCCTGAAGGCCAGCCTTGAATTTGCTTACAAAACATCAACCTCAGGTTTTATATGGTACCTTCTCTATCACAAGGAGAAAAGAAATGAAGTTTGTTTACAATTTCTTACTCATGTCATAAAAACCAACCAGTAAGGATTTTTTCTTCTTTTAAACCTTCCTTTCATCCAGAGCTCTGAATGTTTTGCTCAGCTTCAAATAAGTAGACGCTGAAAAATGTAGCTTTATGCAATGCAGCTGAGCTCTCTGGATATAAATTTCCTTCTAGCAGGTGACAGGTCATCAGTCTGCACACCTCCCTTCAGAGCCTCAGGGATTCCCAGAGGTGCGTCAGAGGACGTGGGCAGCCAAGGCGGTCAGAGGCACCTTACAAAATAAGCCACAGGTGGTAACATTCTTATATCATCACCTTTACAGCTCGGCTTCTTCAAAAGAAAATATGAAAAGATGACCAAAAATCCAGATGAGATTGATGAGACCACAGAACTCAGTAGCTGAACCAGCAGACCTACCTGCAGTGGGAACTGGCAGCATCCCAGCCAGGGTTTGCTGTTTGCATGAATGGATTTCTTTTTAAATCCCATGTTTTTTTTTATCATGTCATAGGTAAACTAACCTGGTATTTTAAGAGAAAACTGCAGGTCAGTTTGGAATGAAGAAATTGTGGGGTGTGGGGGAGGTGCGGGGGGGCAGGTAGGGATATAATGGGGAAAATACTTATTTTATACGATGGGGAAAAAAATATTTTTAAACTGGCTGGCCCAGAGTTTACATTCTAATGTGCATTGTGTCAGAAACATGAAATGCTTCCAAGCATGACAACTTTTAAAGAAAAATATGATATTCTCAGATTTTAAGGGGGAAAACTGTTCTCTTTAAAATATTTGTCTTTAAACAGCAACTACAAAAGTGGAAGTGCCTGATATGTAAGTACTTCCACTTGTGTATATTTTAATGACTATCGTGTTAACAAGAGGGGAAAACAAAACACAGGTTTTTTCAATTTATGCTGCTCATCCAAAGTTGCCACAGATGATAATTCCAAGTGATAATTTTATTTATAAACTAGGTAAAATTTGTTGTTGGTTCCTTTTAGACCACGGCTGCCCCTTCCACATCCCATCTTGCTCTAATGATCAAAACATGCTTGAATAACTGAGCTTAGAGTATACCTCCTATATGTCCATTTAAGTTAGGAGAGGGGGCGATATAGAGACTAAGGCATAAAATTTTGTTTAAAACTCAGAATATAACAGTTATGTAAAATCCCATCTGCTAGAGGCCCATCCTGTGCCAGAGGAAGGAAAAGGAGGAAATTTCCTTTCTCTTTTAGGAGGCACAACAGTTCTCTTTTAGGACTTGTTTGGCTGACTGGCAGTAACCTAGTGAATTTTTGAAAGATGAGTAATTTCTTTGGCAACCTTCCTCCTCCCTTACTGAACCACTCTCCCACCTCCTGGTGGTACCATTACTATAGAAGCCCTCTACAGCCTGACTTTCTCTCCAGCGGCCCAAAGTTATCCCCTCCTTTACCCCTCACCCAAAGTTCCCACTCCTTCAGGACAGCTGCTGTGCATTAGATATTAGGGGGGAAGTCATCTGTTTAATTTACACACTTGCATGAATTACTGTATATAAACTCCTTAACTTCAGGGAGCTATTTTCATTTAGTGCTAAACAAGTAAGAAAAATAAGCTCGAGTGAATTTCTAAATGTTGGAATGTTAGGGGATGTAAACAATGTAAAGTAAAACATCTCAGGATTTCATGAGAAGTTACAGATGAGGCATTGGAAGCCACCAAATTAGCAGGTGCACCTTCTGTGGCTATCTTGTTTCTGAAGTACTTAAACTTCCCTAAGAGTGAATTTGACCTAGGCAAGTTTGTTCAAAAGGTAGATCCTGAGATGATTTGGTCAGGTTGGGATAAGGCCCAGCAATCTGCATTTTAACAGGCACCCCAGTCACTAGGATGCAGAAGGATCACACTTTGAGAAACACCACCCATTTCTACTTTTTGCACCTTATTTTCTCTGTTCCTGAGCCCCCACATTCTCTAGGAGAAACTTAGAGGAAAAGGGCACAGACACTACATATCTAAAGCTTTGGACAAGTCCTTGACCTCTATAAACTTCAGAGGCCTCATTATAAAATGGGAAGACTGAGCTGGCGTTCAGCAGTGATGCTTTTAGTTTTAAAAGTCTATGATCTAGACTTCCTATAATACAAATACACAATCCTCCAAGAATTTGACTTGGAAAAAAGTGTCAGAGGAAAACAGGTTATCTGCCCATATGCATATGGACAACCTTGACTATCCCGGCCTGGCCCCTGTGTTGGCAGTCCAGGGCTATCTGTACTGTTTACAGAATTACTTTGTAGTTGACAACACAAAACAAACAAACAAAAAAGGCATAAAGTGCCAGGGGTTTATAGAAAAAACAGCATGGTATTCTCCAGTTAGGTATGCCAGAGTGCAATTCTTTTAACAGCTGTGAGAATTTGCTGTTTCATTCCAACAAAATTTTATTTAAAAAAAAAAAAAAAAGACTGGAGAAACTAGTCATTAGCTTGATAAAGAATATTTAACAGCTAGTGGTGCTGATGTGTACCTGAAGCTCCAGCTACTTGAGAGACTGAGACAGGAAGATCACTTGAGCCCAGGAGTTCAAGTCCAGCCTAAGCAACATAGCAAGACCCTGTCTCAAAAAAATGACTATTTAAAAAAACAATGTGGCCAGGCACGGTGGCTCACACCTGTAATCCCAACACTTTGGGAGGCTGAGGCCAGTGGATCACAAGGTCAGGAGTTTGAGACTAGCCTGGCCAACATGGTGAAACCCCATCTCTACTAATAATACAAAAATTAGCTAGGCATAGTAGCAGGTGCCTGTAATCCCAGTTACTCGGGAAGCTGAGGCAGGAGAATCACTTGAACCCAGGTTTCAGTGAGCCGAGATCGCGCCATTGCACTCCAGCCTGGGTGACAGGGCAAGACTCTGTCTCAAAAAAAAAAGTTAGTACTGTATATGTAAATACTAGCTTTTCAATGTGCTATACAAAGAATTATAGCACATCCTTCCTTTTACTCTGTCTCACCTTCTTTAGGTGAGTACTTCCTTAAATAAGTGCTAAACATACATATACGGAACTTGAAAGCTTTGGTTAGCCTTGCCTTAGGTAATCAGCCTAGTTTACACTGTTTCCGGGGAGTATTTGAATTACTATAAACCATTAGCCACTTGTCTCTGCACCATTTATCACACCAGGGCAGGGTCTCTCAACCTGGGCGCTACTGTCATTTGGGGCCAGGTGATTCTTCCTTGCAGGGGCTGTCCTGTACCTTGTAGGACAGCAGCCCTGTCCTAGAAGGTATGACGTTTAGCATATGTTTAGCAGCATCCCTGGCCTCTAGCTACCCGATGCCAGAGCATCCTCCCCCTGCAGTCATGACAATCCAAAAATGGCTCCAGACATTGTCAAATGCCTCCTGGGGGGGCAGTATTTCTCAAGCACTTTTAAGCAAAGGTGAGTATTCATACAAGAAATTTAGGGGGAAAAACATTGTTTAAATAAAAGCTATGTGTTCCTATTCAACAATATTTTTGCTTTAAAAGTAAGGAGAGGGCATAAAAGATGTCATATTCAAATTTCCATTTCATAAATGGTGTACAGACAAGGTCTATAGAATGTGGTAAAAACTTGACTGCCACACAAGGCTTATAAAATAGTAAGATAGTAAAATAGCTTATGAAGAAACTACACAGATTTAAAATTGTGCATGACTCGTTTCAGCAGCAAAATAAGAACTCCTAACTGAACAGAAATTTTTCTACCTAGCAATGTTATTTTTGTAAAATAGTTATCTGTTAAAACTGTGAAGAGTAAAGAAAACTAAAGCCAATTTATTAGTCACACAAGTGATTACACTAAAATTATAAAGGTTATAATTTTATAACGTATTTACCTGTCCCGATATATAGCTATAAACCAATATATGAAAATCTCAAAAATTAAGACATCATCATACGGAAGGCAGGATTCCTTAAACTGAGATCCCTGATCCATCCTTAGTATTTCAATTTGCACACATAAAACAATTTATAAACAACTTTGTAGGACTATACCCTTTTGTGTACATTCAGGCATACCCATTTTCATCAATTTGAAAGGTTAATTTAAACCTCTAGAGGTGCATGAGAAACATGGGGGAAAAGTGTGAAATAGGTGGAAATATTAACATTTCTTTGAACTCTAAAGACTGAAATTGTAGCCATTATGTAAATACATTTTCATATGTACCTGTTTATTTTGGCAGATTAAGTCAAAATATGAATGTATATATTGCATAACTATGTTAGAATTGTATATATTTTAAAGAAATTGTCTTGGATATTTTCCTTTATACATAATAGATAAGTCTTTTTTCAAATGTGGTGTTTGATGTTTTTGATTAAATGTGTTTTGCCTCTTTACTTTCCACAAAAACTGTAAAAATAAATGCATGTTTGTACAAAAAGTTGCAGAATTCATTTGATTTATGAGAAAAATTAAATTGTAGTCAACATAGTTAATAGTTTTTCTCATATCCAAGTATAACAAGCAGAAAAGTTTCATTAATTGTAAGCCACTTTTCTCATACCGCATTATTGAATATTGTTACAATTGTTTTGAAAATAAAGCTATTTTCTTTGGGCTTTTACAAGTTATATATTTTACTATTTTTATCTTATACACTCACTTTGCTCACATCCAAGACGACTGAGGCTATAATTTGCCATAAGTGTCCAGTCTATGTTTCTAGCAGTGACCACAAGGTCTTTTGTAAGACTCTTAAACTACCTTTGAAGTTTTGAGACAGTGTAAAGCATTGCTCCTCAAAGTGCGGCCCAGGGACAGATGGTGCTGCATCACCTGGAGCCTGTTAAAAACACAGCTCTCAGGGGCCACTCAAAACTAGTCAAGTCAAATTGTAAGTTCCACAGCATCCCCAGGTGATTCATATTGCATTGAAGTTGAGAAGCACTGCTCTAAAGCTTACCTCTTGAAATAAAATGTGTGCTTGGAATAGAAAGGGGAAAACAAATCAGCCAAACTGCTGCAACGTGCAAAAGCAGAGACATCTGCATAGTTTAAAATAAATCATAATAAGCAGGAAGGTTTAAATATTTTTAAAGAGTAAATATGCTGAAATAAATATGCTGAAGTTATAAAGTAAGTACACGTTGGGCTCACAGACTGCCATCGCTGTACAGATGGCAGAGTAATACAAAGACAGGGTGGAAAGTGTGTGTGTGCTGCCATAAATAGCGATGCACCTGCATCTCCATTCATGTCTGCGGCGCTCTCTCACATGCCTCCCTGCCCATCGCAGGTGTGCTAAGTCATCTCAGGAGGGCAGCTCACTGCAGCACAACCATCAATAAGTGTGTCTGCTATATATCTCACATTAAAATACAATCTTGGAGAGCTGAATGTGGGAATTGCAGCTACTTGGGAGGCTGAGGCAGGGAGGATCCTTTGAATCCAGGAGTTCAAGGCCAGCAACACGAGACCCCCGCTCCCAGCTCTTAAAAAGTAAAATAAAATATTAGAGAAAAAGAGCACTAAGTTTTATTTCTTTGTTTTTTCACAGAGCAGGTTAGGAAATGCTGTTAAAGACCTGTATTAAAGCAATCATTTATGTCCCATAGAGTTAACTGGAAAATAATTTTATACTTACTTTTTAAAAAGTACTTCTTATTTATTCTACATCACTTGTTAAAAACTACAAATTGCATTTTCAAAAACTCCTTCCTCATCCTATCATAATCTTTTAATATTTTTAAGGTGTCAAAGATTGGACATCATCTTACACAAAATCAGGGCCTAATTTTCATTTAGGAACCACTACAGCCTGACTTTAAAGAAAATGGCTACTAAACTGAACTTTTGGTTCTATGCAAAATTAAATCTAAGACTCAAGTTGCTAAAAGCAACTTTACTATAACTTTTACTATGGCTCTGGCTCTACCGCCCTCTGCTGGATGATTCACCTAACTACATCACACAAATCATTCTTAAGAGAGATCTTTACCATACCAGGTGCTCAATAACTGTGTAAGATGTCTAAATCACTTATTTCTCAAAAAAGGCTGAAAATATATTGTGACTCTATACATCATATCCAAAGGACAAAAATGTCCACAAAATAAGTCACTCATTGAATATCTGCTGTTACTTTCATTCAAAGATGATAAAAATCAATTTCCTTTTACCACCTGTTCAAAAATACTTGAAACATAAATAATTTGAATTTCCTATTTCTTAAGTGAACTTACCTAGCAATCATGCAAAGTCACGGCTTTAAAGTGACATGAAACACTGCAGGCAATCTGATTAAAGGCTAATTTTTTTTTTAGATTACTCTTCTAGTTACTTGAAGCTAAGTTACAGAGATAGAAAAGCTACATATCAGAGTGATAGTAGCCCCTTAATATCTGAACCACCAATTAACTCTGCCACTCCTAAGTAGGCAAGGGTCAGTAAAGATCCTATCTAAGTCAAGTGCAATGCACTAAAATCTTTCAAGGTCATTCAATCCCAGTTCTGGCATGCCCTGGGTTAACTCCTTAACCTCTCTATTGGAGACTTTAAAAGCTAACAGTCTCAGTTCCAAAATTAGAATAAAGCCTACTTAATGAAGGCATGATTCTTTTAAAACATAAAGAATGTCCTATGTTCTTTAAAAACATCATTACCCTCAATAAGGAACTTCTAAAGAAATATCTAAGTAGGAAAGTCTTGAAATCCACATATACCTATCAACATTGCATATGACATAATAAATCTCCATTTAACAACCTATGTCCAAAATCCTAGAAATGTCTAGTGACCCAGTAACCCCATGATAATGTGCTTTCAGATATAATGCAACAACCAACACTCACCCCTTCTCTCCAATGGGGACAGGCTGAAGCTCGATGGCAAGCAGAGTGACACTGAACTGTGAAGGTAAGGCTGAGACCAAACAGGCAACCCGAACACGGCACAGGAAGTAGGCAGAGGGTTTGTCTGCCCTTCCAGTATCCTTCTGGCCCAATCTCTCCAGACGGACTAATGAACAAGCATCAACTGATGTAACCAGGTGATTCCTAAAGTCAGTGTGGCTGTCCTGTGGGTCCCAGCCACAGATAAGATGCAGAGTGTTCCCCAAGGTATTTTAGGTTGGCAGAAAAAGATCACTGGGTGGGTGCCTGGCACAAAACAGGCATTCAATAAATATTTGTTGAATACATGGGTTCCTTAGGTAAAAGATGTTTTCACTACATATAACAAATAGGATTACTAGGTTTCTTATTTGTCCCAGACATAAGAAAAAAATCCTTCAATCTAAGTGTCTGAAAGTATGGCTTTTGTTCTTAATATGCATAATGCAAATTTTGTGATGATGCCAACTGCCCAAATTTTGCCGGTATTTTATTATTTTATGAGCTACGTGTTTACTTGAAATTTGCTGACAGTAGATCGTAAATATTCTCACCACACAAAAGAGGGGACTATGTGAGCTGAGGAATATGTTAATTAGTTGGATTATGGCAATCACCTCACAATGTATATGTGTATCAAAAATCACATTGTATACTTTAAATATATACAATTTTTGTCAAGTATACCTAAATAAAGCTGGAAAAAAATTTTTTAAGAACTATATGGGACTTATATATACAAGTCTATCAAAATACTATAAAGCTTAACCAATTAAAAATTGGGGCATTGTTTACCTAAACATTTCAACACAAACCACCTTGTTGCTAGTTAGCTTTATGACAATTTTGTGCTGATTTGTATATTGATACAAAATTAACAACTAATAAAAAACAAAAAGTTTCCTGGTAAGATTATAGATTCTGAAATCCCAGAGATCTCCATAATGAGAACTATTTTTGGCAATTTAAAAAAAAAATACTCTTTTTAAACTTTTGAAATCATGGGTTTTAGTTTATTATTTTTAATATATTTCTGAAAATATATAATATCAAGACTGTCTGATAATGATTTAATACTTTCCAGTTCTGCCAACATTCCTGTCATGCATCCTTAATAACAATGCTCTCCCTGAACCGGGACGGGGCTGGGGGTGAGGTGGGGTTGGTGGGGGAGTATGTTTCTGAGCTAGTTAAAGTCACTGAGGAGGGCCAGTACCTCAATGTGTGTTGAGTTACAATTAGAAATTAGCCATGGAAGGACATGTCTACCACAGATATCTTTCCTCACATTTAAATTATTCCATTTCTTCCTACAGTCCTCCTTCTATCTTTAGTTCCATTTTAAATAACCCTTCATCCTACATCCTACATCTTGCTTCCTTTTTCTCCCTTTTGTCCCACTAGTATAACATAAGAGATTGTGCTTCAGTAAACTACCCTGATGTGGAGAGAAAAAAATCAAAATGTGATCAATAATAATAGTTTAACAAAGTTAAGATTGCATGCCCTAAAAACATAAGAGATTAATTGCTGGATGCCCAAAAGCACTCTTTGTTTCCTTTCCAAGATGATGACTCTTCGTATATTTCCTAAAAAACAAAATCATAACCGGTATTAAAAATAGACCATTCTAATATATGAATATAAAATATATTTGAATAAATCAGACAAATGAATAGCACATCTATTTCAATGGCTCCTCTTTTAACAATCATGACGAGAGACATCATAGGCAAGGTTACATAGGGGAAGATAGAAAGTCTTTAGTTTTAAACATTTTTTTCTTTCCAAACATACCTACTACTTCAACATTTCTAAATATGTTTTTCCAAAGGCAAATATCTTCATTAGCTGTTGAATTAAGTGATCACCTCTCAGAAGTTCTTAAACAAGTTTGAGCTGCCCTCTGGTATGAGCTGTTCTTTGACATACGCACTCTACCTACCTGCCACCCTTCCCTATATCACAGATGATCTCAAAGCACAGGCCGAGACTAGAACCAGCCTAGAAGTTAGATAGTTTGTGGAAAGGAGGGGTAAGGAGAACATATCAATTTCTCCTCTCACTCTCTAGTCACATTCCATTTCTGCAGGGAGAGGAATTCAAATTCAACTGTCCTCTGAACTCCTGCACTTCCTCGGACTCTCTATGGACAAACAAAAGCAAAATACGAAGCCCAGCTAGTCCTCAAAGCATGAAAACAAGAATATGCCCCAACTCCTGCTCATTACCTGTATTTCTGGGGTTGCTCCCATCTACTTTCTGTCCACTGACTGTGCACCCTTTCCTCCCTGGTAAAGAAAGCTACCCCTGCCTCCCAGGCTTGCAGCTGATCTTAGAATGCTCTTCCTACCTCTCCCTCTCTGGGGGCCTGCCTCCTGTTCTATCAAAATTGTGTCAGCCTTGTTCATAGCAAGGGAACAATATATCTGAGCTTCACTAAGTTTCCTTTCACATATTCTATCCTCTAATCCCTACGTATTCTCTTATAACAATGGGCTTCAATTTTATTCTGAAAACATGGTCACCATATTTCCCAGGCCCTGGTTATGAGTTCAACTTGCTTCTTTCTACCACTGACTGAGGCAGGTCCCCTGGGAAGGAGGGGAGAAGTGCCCTTTAAAAGCCTTGGCTCTCTGCTCTGGTCTTTTGATCTACTGAGCTGTTCATTAACTCCTCAGCTCTCTGTCAACCACAACGCTGTAGGCAATTGTAGACCATTCTAGACATTGAATGTGCAACCATAGAACAATCCCACTGTTAATGTTACTATACCAGGGGAGAAACTAGGGAGTTGGGCCTTTTCATCCCAACAGAATGTTCTATTTAACCAGAGAATTACTTGCCCTTATTGACAGAAAACATGCCAGAAGTTCCTATTTCTGTTTTTAAATCCACTCACTGCATTTTCTCAGAGGGAGCAGTATGTCACCTTTTTTTTTTTCTTCCCTAAAAAGGACCTCTAGGAAAAGCCTCTTTCACTTTAAAGAATTTCTATTTTAGCCATTACCTAAATAGCTAATGCATTATTCTCACTCTCCAACAGAAAGACCCTCTAATTCAAGGGAATTATAATCTAAGGGAAATAACCTCATATATGAACCCCTCCAACAGTCCAGACTAGGAATTCTCACTGTTACCACTCATTGAGGCTTACTGTGTGCCATGCATTCTTTGGGGCACATATTTTTCATGCTTAACAAATCTTGGAAAGAAGATATTTCACAGATAAAGAAAACAAGATACTATAGTCAGTAAAAAGTCCATAAATATAGGGGTTTTTATCTAAAAATTCCTGAGAAAAATCAGGTCCACATGGTAAAATGTGTTATTTTCTTAACTTACCTTTTTCCATATGGGCACCTTGGCTTTTAAAGTATCAATGGCATAGCTCACAGCTTCAAGAGATGCAGCTCTGTGGGCTGAGGACACAGCAATGATTATGCTTGCTTCTGACACTGGAACCAAGCTTTAACAAGATGAAGAGAAAAAAATCACCATCATCTCTGAATCTACGTGTTAAAGAATCTGCTAGACAGATGAAAAAAATTCCAGGTATGCAGTCTTAGAATTATATTGTAGTTCTATTTTACGTAAACATACAGTTAGAAAAGAGTAATTAATTGCAGTAGCATTCAGCAGAGGCAGCAGATAAGGCTGATGCTACAGCTAATTTGTTAGAAAAGGGTAATTAATTGCAGTAGCATTCAGCAGAGGCAGCAGATGAGGCTGATGCTACAGCTAATTTGTTAGAATCTATCCAGTAAACCCTCCTGATGGGCACCAAGGAAAATCGGAAAATCCTTTCATTGATACAGCACACATCTGACTCAACAAGGCACAGTGCCAAGTAATGCCTAGAAATACAAAGTTATGTCCTAAGGAGTATAATACAAAATTTTAAATCATACATATCAAGTAATAGGAGTGACAATATTAACCATTAATAAAACCACTGGTTATCAATAACAAACTAGTAACTAGCAGAGTATGATAGATATAGTCTCAATTACTGGCTTCTTTTTAAAGCCAAGAACTCTTCTCTTTTTCGGGGTACAAAAAGGCAAACCACTTTAATGACTTTCAGAGGCACTTATATCAAATAAGAATCTGTCACAGATTGTCATAGGGCCTGTAAGTCTTGGCACAGGTGCACTTTGTTACAGCAACAGAGGCAACAAGAGCTCTCCCAATATCAAAACCCACTAGGCAGGCACTAAAGGTACTAACAGCCATCCCTATTGTCCTCCAAAAATAATACATGAATATTCCTCTCATGGTAATACAGAATTCCTAAGAAAGATTCAAGAATCAGAGTTAGTACAAAGATGGAAAACAATTATACTTAACCTTTAAAGTGATAAAGGAAATCATACCCAAGTCTATGGAACACTGCTATGTGTTTGACCGGCCATTTCTGCCTAATGTCACTACAAATCTTTCTGACTTCATTTTCCGCCATGGGTAGATACGCTTCATATTCTAAGCTAATGACTTTTTTCCCTTCAAAGTTATTTCTTGTAGTCCCTTTAAAAATTAAAAAAAAAAGAAAGAAAAAGAAAACAATTAAAATAAGGTTTTTCCCTACAAAAGAAATAGCATGTTAATAAAAAAGGAATATTTTTAATAGTAAACAAGCAGCATACCAATTCTTCTAAAACTACTTGAAATCTTCTAAAAACAAAATTTGATTAGGAAAATAAAACAGATCATCACAAAGATGACGAGGAAATAAAACAGCACTGATTAAGCAAGCTTATTAAGAACACTCACCCGGCAAACCAGGCAAAATTATTCTTCTAACAGATACTTAAAAGGAAAATATTTATGTTCCCAGGACTATCAAGTACATTTTTACCTTCAATTTTGGAAAATCTAGAATTCTCTCTCCTAACAATGACTTTTATCCTACTTTTCAAAATGCCTTGTAATTTAATATAGGTTAATTTGAAGGTTACTAAAACAAAACAAGAACTAAAAAAAAAGTCTACCCACCATCATCGGTAATCTTGGTTTAAAGTTCAGTATTTCAAACTCTTCCGTTAACACTGAACATGGAAAGCACATGCTAATTTCTACTGTCTTGTACAGTGCAATGAAAATTACAACTCACCTACAAATAGGGATATTGCACCACAGAGCGGAGACATCACCAACTGTGAGACTTCATCTACTGAAAGTTTCTCGGCAGTAAAGTTTATAACATCTTTAGATTTCTCTTCAACTTCATCCATATCTTTCCTAGAAATAATACGTTAACAAATCTTAACAAAAGTCCTAGGGGTAAAACACTCAACAACTTATAAGCTCTTTCAATTTATATTTTTTTCTACATTATGTCGATGTAAAAGGAAGAGGCTGTGGCCAAAATATAAAGAGTTTACATGAGCCAAATCAAGGACAGTGGCCCAGGATACTTCCAAGATACCTCGGGGAGTTCCCTTGGGGAGCACTCCCTCAGCCTTTGTTGCAAGCAGGTTTGTAAAGGCAAAGGGAACAAAAAGTGGGCTGACACAATGATACAAAGTTTCACCAAGAATTCTCATTGGCATACAGAGATAATGTTGATCACTGATTGGCTGTACACTGTTGAACTACAGCGTGGGTACAAGTTAGAGTGTCCAGCATATGGATTTTATGGTTTCTTAGCTTCAGCTAGTCTGCAGCCCTCATAATAAGTGGCTTCAAGGGACCAGTGGCTCACACCTGTAATCCCACCACTCTGGGAGGCCAAGGCGGGTGGATCATTTGGGGTCAGGAGTTTGAGACCAGCTTGGCCAACATGGTGAAACCCCGTCTCTACTAAAAATACAAAAATTAGCCGGGCAGTAGTGGCAGACATCTATAATCCCAACTACTTGGGAGGCTGAGGCAGGAGAATCGCTTGAGCTTGGGAGGTGGAGGTTGCAGTGAGCTGAGATTCATCGCGTCACTGCACTCCAGTCTGGGTGATAGAGTGACACCCCATTTCAAAAAAAAAAAAAAGAAAAAAAAGGTAATGATGCAGCTTAAGGGGGGGTGACATGACTGCCATTTCATTCTAGTGCCTTTCTGTGCCTCTTAATGTTTTATCTGACGGGCTCACATTCCTCAGATAAAGTTTCTTTTCTTTTTTTTCCCACCATTAAATGTGTTAGGAGGCATGATTTGATCTGAAGGATAAAAATAAGCAAGTGTAAAAATTAGCAAAACTCAATTGTGTGTATAAATATTCATAATGAATCAGGCAATGACATAAAAAGTAATCCATTATTAACATGATCACTAAAATACAATCTATCTCAATGCCAATATATTCCAAATTCTGTAATTGCTATTCATATCTCCCATCAAGATACAGTGGAGGTATCGCCACTTCCACCTACATGCCCTTCCCCTCTCACCACTATGGTACCAAGCACCACACCTAAAGCTGCCTTTTTCTTTATCCAACAAAAAAGGGAGAACAGAAGTGACAGTGATTCTACTGGAACTGGGTTCCCTTCACAAACTGGCAAAACCCCAGGTAAGTAACAGAGGAAATAAGGGAATGAACTGCACACTTATTTACTAGGTATTTTGCAAAGCCCTTTGCCATGCATTTCTCATTTAATTCCTCAAACATTACACATACTTACTAAGGACCAGAGACTAGGGCCAGGCACTAGATATCAACCAGGGAGAAAGAAGCTCAAGCTCCTTTCCTCAGGGTGCTTACGTTCAAACAGGAGAAACAAAGCACTACAGGAGAAACTCACAATTACAAATAGGGATAACTTATGGACGTAAACAGGCTTCAGAGACAGAACCTGGGGTCTGGGGGAGATTTCTCTCAAGAGGCTGTATGAAAAGTTGCAACCTGAAAGATAAGGAGGAAGTCTTCTAAAGAAACCAGGGCACAGGCCCCCAGGCAGAGAGAGGGAGTGGCCAATGCCAAGCCACTGGGACAAGAAAGGGTGTGATGTGCTCCAGAACCTAGAATGAACGAAGAGAACTGGGCAGGCTGAGGCTGGACAGGTAGGTAGAATCTTGCAGGCAATGAGGAATATAATTATTAATCCTGTAAGGTTTCATCTGAATTGAAAGACGAGAGAAAGAAGGCTCAGAGAAGTTAAGGAACTCACTCAAGGTGCTGAAATTCCAACCAAGGAGTCTTAGTTAAGCCAATGTTCTTTTTCCTATCTCCTTTCCACCACGGAAACAGCACAATTCTTTATATACCACTGGATTCCAGGATTTTTCATCTGCTACACAAGCCACCTAAGTGTCTTCCACCTCTTTTTCTTGCAATAAAATATAGGTAATACAAATATGGTCTATGAGCTTCAAACCATACTGAGTTCCCACAACTTCTGATTTTACAAGACTACTAAAACCTAGCTGGCAGGTTTTAAAAATGCATTAATACCAGTCCTGCGAAACACATTCAAGCAACACACAATGCTCTTGAGTAATCTTCGTAACCTTTTCAAAGAACAGTTGTAATTACCACAAATACCCCTTTAATGGCAGCCTATAGTTTTCTGAATAAATTCCAAATTCCAAAAAACTGCATTTTTAGAACCTCTTGAAATCATGGTGGTGATATGGTGACCACAGTTTTTAAACAGCATTGAGATACATATCTGACAAGAGATTCTTCTATTATTTCCAGATAGTAGGCCTGAGAAAGAAGCCTAGTGTTGACATGAGAGGCAATCTGTTTTACAGATTGATTCTTCATTTCTTGTGGCATTGCCCTCCAGGAGGATGGGGAAAAAAATGGGTGAAAAGAGATAAAAAGGCATCCTTGGCTTGTTCCTTTCTTTAATGGAACCAAGTTTTTGCCATTAAGTATGATATTTACTCCTGATTTTGAATAAAAATCCTATCAAATTAAGAAAGTCTTCTTTCATTCCTAACTTACCAAGAGTTTTTATTCAGGGATGACTGTTAATTTCTACTGTTTGTTCTTCAGTTGACAATAAATTAAGTCTCATTCTGTCTGTACTTATAAGAAGCCTGAACTCTCCACACTATACTGAACAAGGTTCTTGTATATTATCCTACCTGAATATGGACTAAGTTGTTTAGAAAGATGACAAGGTAGCATGGGTCAAAGAGCTACCTGCAACACAGCCATAACAATAAAGCTATTCCTTTAGTCCTGGGCAATGGTTAGCTTTCTTTTCAGGCATTATTAGCTGTGCAATTTTTCTACATTTTCCATGGCCAGGAGAGCTATTATCTAGTATTAGCAAGTGTGGTTGGAAAAAAGTACACAGACAGTCCAATAATATGAGTTCAAATGTTGTCTTTTAAAAACCTCTTGAATCCTCAGCAAAAAGAACAAAGCTGGAGGCATTACGCTACCCAACTTCAAACTATACCACAGGGCTACAGTAATCAAAACAGCATGGGACTGGTACAAAACAGGATGCATAGACAAATGAAACAGAACCCAGAACCCAGAAATAAAGCTTCACACCTACAACTATCTGATCTTCAACAAACTTACAAAAACAAGCAATGGGGAAAGGATACCTTATTCAATAAATGGTGCTGGGATAACTGGCTAGCCATGTGCAGAAGACTGAAACTGGACCCTTTCCTTATACCATATACAAATATTAACTCAAAATGGATTAAAGACTTAAATGTAAAACCAAAAACTAGAAAAACCCTGGAAGACAATCTAGACAACACCATTCTGGACATAAGAACAAGCAAAGATTTAATGACAAAGAAGACTCAAAAAGCAATTGCAGCAAAACCAAAAATTAACAAATGGGATCTAATTAAACTAAAGAATTTCTGCACAGCAAAGGAAGCTATCAACAGAGTGATTGGACAACCTACAGAATGGGAGAAAAATTTTGCAAACTATGCATCTGACAAAGGTCTAACATCAGCATCTCTAAGGAATTTTTTTAAATTTATGAGAAAAAACAACCCCATTAAAAGTGGACAAAGGACATGAACAGGAACTTTTCAAAAGAAGACATACATGTGGCCGACAATCATATGAAAAGAAAGCTCAACATCACTGATCATTAGAGAAATGCAAATCAAAACCACAATGAGATACCACCATCTCACACCAGTCAGAAGAGCTATTATTAAAATAACAGATGCTGACAAGGATGTGAAGAAAAAGGAATGCTTATACACTGCTGCAGAGAGTGTAAATTAGTTCAATCATTGTGGAAGACAGTGTGGCCTAGAGACTGAAATACCATTCAACCCAGCAATCCCATTACTGAGTATATACCCAGAGAAATATAATCGTTCTGTCATAAAGACACATGCACACGTATGTTCGCTGCAGCACTATTCACAATAGCAAAGACATGGAATCAACCTAAATGCCCATCAGTGGTAGACTGGATAAAGAAAATGTGGTACATATACACCATGGAATACTATGCAGCCATAAGAATGAGATCAAGTCCTTTGCAGGGACATGGATGGAGCTGGAGGCCATTATCCTTAGCCAACTAATGTGGGAACAGAAAACCAAATACCAAATGTTCTCACTTATAAGTGGGAGAGAAATATTGAGTACACGTGGACACAAAGAAGGGAACCATAGACATTGGAGCCTACTTGAGGGTGGAGGGTGGGAGGAGGGAGAGGATCGAAAAAATAACTGATGGGCACTAGACTTAATACCTGGGTGACAAAACAATTTGTACAAGAAACTGCCATGATACAAGTTCCCCTGAACTTAAAAGTTAAATAAATTCTTTTTAAGTTGGCTCTTTCACTTATTAGCTATGTGATTAGCTATGTGATCAAAGGCAAGTTTTTTAAGTCCTCTGAATTTGTTTTTCTACCTGCAAAATATGGATATTAATATGTCACTGTGCCTGACACATGAGATCTCAATAAACTATGCTAAATGAAACATACGAAACTGATACGTTTATTGTAATTAAACTGCTTACAATAGACTTGATGCAGAAATGGTGGTATTCATAAACCTGTTGGCACCAATGAAGAGTTGCTGCATCAATAAAGATTTGGTACAGACTGACAAAGAATATACATTAACAGCAAACCACATACACTTTATCATCTGTATGATCCTTCCCCACACGACTGATTAAGAAAAACAAATCTCACATACCTAGATGGCTCAAAAGCACTATCCTCCGCTAATGGGGGGGATAACGGCAATTTCGTCTCCAGGTTGAAGCAGGAGGAGCTGATCTCCAAGCTCGACATATTCTTGACGAACAGCAAGTATTATCTGATTTCTAACATCAGCCAATCTAAAGGGGAAAAAATATGACTCAAAGTATCAACGCTATGATAGACCTCAAATCGCTTCAGCTGCAATTAGAGATATTACATAGATATAATTATATAAAGCATCACCTGCAAAATTACCAATTAAATTTACACATAGTATATGGAGAAAGGACATATCCACTGAAGAACATACTTATACATCACAAAGATACGTTAAACTGCTGTCAACTCTTTATTGGATGTTGTATGCCTTGGGGAATTAAACAACAAAAAAATGCACAAAAAACCCACCAGACTGGAGGCAACACTCAAACCAGGTCAAAAGAAGTTTCCAATCAGTACATGGCCTTTCCAGGGTCCTTCTATCCATGTGTTCAAGCACAAGTATAGCTGCCCATAAACTATGCCTGTACACATTATCCTATTCGAATACGGATTAAGTTGCTTAGAAAGATGAAAAGATAGCATAGGTCATAAAGCCACCTGCAACACAGCTTTATTAGCTGTTCCTTTATACCTGAACAATGGTGAGCTTTCTTTTCAAGCACAGTGAAAATGTATACAAGACCAGCTGTCACCTTCCAGGTAAAGCAGAATGGGAGACCCCACTGTGTTTCATTGATTATCAGGCCACTGTAAGAGCAACTTAAAAGATATGAAATCATGAAGTAGTTTGGTTTTAAACACTTATTGCGGAGTATCTTTTACACAGAACTAGGACTTCCAGGTTAAACATCTATACAAGCTTAAGTGACACCATTAATATTCCTGAATCACCCTCAAATAAGTCACTTTTATATTTTGTTCCAAAAAGAACTTGAAGTGGGAATGACAGAAGTAAAATTACAGGTTTTGCAAGAACCAGAAAAAAAAATTAAATATTACAAAAACTCAAATTCAGCAGCATCTAGGATTTGTTGTAACTCATTTTTCTTTTAATCTTAGAAATTTCTATGTTGAGCTCTCTAAAGAGGGGCAGAACAAAATGTTTAAAGCACACATTTTTAACAGAATTTGTAACAATTTCATTTAATGTTATAAAACTGCAGAAGTGACATGTGCAGTGTTTTGTAAATTATCAAAGAGAATATAATCATGTCCCTCTGGGATTCACTGTGTTTTGGGGTAAAATATCTTTAATCTTTCTTAAAATACGGTGCACATTTAGAGTTTTTCAGGTGTTCCAAAAAAATACAACTAACGATTCTTTTTGACATTAAGCACGGAAATCGAAATTAACCTTATTTTTACTTTTATCATTTATGTATTTTGAAAATATTTAAATGTTACTCATATGCATTCTACAAATTTTTAACTACCCAGGATGTCGAGTTTCTATCTCCTTCCACAGCTGCAATGCTTTTATTTCTTGCGGCACAGAAATGGTCTCTGAACGAACTCCTGTTATTTCAGCACTCTTTGCAAAATACAATACTTCAACCTGAAAGTAAAGAAAATGCTTTTAATAACAACTCATACTCGTTTTCTGACTGTCAATGTTGAGCAGTTTTCTCATTTTCCAAATGTATTGCTTTAATCAAAGACAAATTTTATAAAGAAAATTAAATAACCCATAAAAAATTTCAGTATACCTATAAGTTCAAATTCTGAAAACTTGTTGTTTTAAATACAATTCAGACTAATTTCTGGATGCCTTTTAGTTTTACAAGCTTAAGTGTGCCATCATTAAAATCCTAAGTATTTATCTTCTGGGAAAACACGTTAAGCCTACCTTAATTGACATAAAAGTATAGCACCTTTTATAAATATGTAAGCAAAGAACAAATGTCTGAGTCAAGAGATGAGTTACACAAATAAAATAAATGAACAAATAAGCGAAAAACCTGTTTCTCACGGTTGTCAAATCACCTTAGATTCCGGTCTGCATAACATTGTCCCCAGACGCTAAGGATTAAGTTATGCATCATAGTAAATCTGACATTTACAGAAGCAAGTAGGTTTGAAACACAGGACAGACTGGAATTTGCTAGAACAAACTTGTGCCAGCAGCCTGGTATGTAAGGGATCTGACGAAGTAAAATAGGCACCTGTCACTCCGTGCAAACGACTGTTTACGAAATAATTACAGGTTTGCAAATGATCAAGGGTGTGGAAATCCACAGATGAAGCACAGTTCTTCATAAGAATTCTCCATGAGGTGCGTTTCTTTTTAGATTAAAATTTTAGGTTCAACAAAATGAATAATCTGGGAAAGAGGTGGCCACAAAAGGTGGAGGCGCCTTCAGAACGAGCCCGTCCTTGCTGCCGTGAGCGGACAGGAGTTCTTGGAGGGGACCCGACTTCCGCTGGGGCAGCGGCAGCAAAGCCCGGAGCCAGGAAGGGCCCTAGGACGGGGGCGGGGGCGCCCCTGAACCCGAGACGCCGGCCAGGTTGGGGGCTAGTGGGGAGGTCCGACTGACCAAGGCTGGGTATGTGGAGGGAAAGGGCGGGAGAAACAAGTCGAGGAGGGCTCCGCGCCCAGGCCCGCACAGACACCCGCCACCCTTACCTGGCACAACGGCACCATGCCGCCTGGGACAGCTGGACCGAATCACAGCCGCAAAGGCGCAGGCACGGGCCCACCCGGAGCGCAGGCGCAACTCGACGGCGCTCAGGCCCCGCCTGCGCCTGCGCCTGCGCCCGCGCTTGCACGGAGCATGCGCACAACCAGCTCCGCCCCGCGCCGGGCTCTGGCTGTTTCCTTCAGGCGCCTGTTCCACGCCAGGATTAGTTTTGCTTCGCAGATGGGCCGTGGTGGTGAGAGCGAGCAATCAGAATGGAAATGGAGAAAGGGCTTATCATGCATGTCCTCCCCAGGAGGGAGGTCGTGGTGCAGGCGAGCTGACGCCAGACTCCCCTGGACACTTGCCGCCTGCGTTATGGAGGATTAGCTAATAACCTTTTAGGGGCCTTGAGGATTTTCCACTGGCTCACCTTTAGGCTTCTGACACTTTTACCTACGGTATGTGAACCTCGAAAATTTGAGACAGGTCTCAGTTAATTTAGAAAGTTTATTTTGCCAACGTTGAGGACATGCCCGTGACACAGCCTCAGGAAGTCCTGAGGACATGTGCCCAAGGTGGTCGGGGCACAGCTTGGTTTTATACATTTTAGGGAGACAGGAGACATCAATCAATATGTAAAAAGTACATTAGTTCCTTCCAGAAAGGCGGAGACTGTTAAAAGCAAGCCCCGCCCCCCCCCAACTGGGGGCTTCCAGGTCACAGGTAGGTAATAGATAGTAGCATTCTTTTGAGTTTCTGATAAGGCTTTCTAAAGGAGGCAATCAGAGTATGCATCTATCTCTGTCAGCAAAAGAGGTGACTTGAATAGAATAGGAGATAGATTTGCCCTGAGCAATTCCCAGTTTGAAGGGGCCCGAGTTATTTTTCTTTCACAGGTATATGATTGGTGTTTCTTAAAGACAGAATATCCGCCTGGTCAGAACATTCGAACTGTATCACTTTTCCTGTTTATTGGCTGCTCGGTAATTGTATACTGTCCATCCAACTTTCCCAATTCTTGCCAACAAGAACTCTTGGCTTTAAATTGCTTGCGTCATTAAGTGGATGTAAGTTACACGTCCCTTTCCTTGGAGCTCACAGTCCTGGGTAGGAGAGTTTTAAATATGAGTGATAATTCCCTGTAATACTAAAGATATGTGTTACATTTCAAGGGTGGAAGCAGAAAGTGGTTGTGTCGCCTGGGGAGTGAGAAGATGCTGAGAAGATAAATCTGCTAGAATAGTGGCAGTAAATCACAAGAGTGGGAGTAGAACATGAAGAAATTTCACTGGCCTCTGACAAGCCATAGGGATATGAAGAAGCATAATAAGTTCACAGAAGGGCAAGTAGTTGGCAAGGCAGGTGTGCCTCCAGCAAAGAAGGAGGTGTTGAGAAGTGAGGCTGGAGAGTCCTTGATAGGAAAAATTGACAAGGAGCAATGAATACCAAAGTTGCTAAACACAAAAGATAAAGAATTATATTCACACCCAGGCATAAAAACAAGGGAATGACGATAGTGGCCTTAGACTCCTCAGTGGCATCTGATGCCAGCAGGTGGCAATGTGCAGTGTGTAAAAAAGGCTGAGAACGAAAGCATGACCCCATAATATAACAGCCAAACTGGTGGGGCATGATTCTCCTAAATCAGCAAAAACTCAAAAAACACAATACCCAAGAACCGTTCTTAAAAATCCTTCTTGGGCAAAAAGTCCACTCGATCAAGAGTAATCAAAGTAAATAACTCAGCAATAAAGGTATTAATATGGGAAAAACGAAAAACTAAAAAAACTGGCATTGAGATTTTAATCCATTCAAACATAAAACTAAGATATCAATTATGGGATTATGATTATAAAATAAAATGTAAATGACATCAGAATGTTAAAAAAAGGGAAACTGTCCAAAGTGGGAACATATAGTTACAAAATATCAATTCAGGTTTCTTTATATTTTTCATAATCTTTATTTTAGGAAATATTTTAGGAGCAACTATCTCTTACAAATAAACAATAATCTGATTATTTGTAATCCTATCAGTTTCACCAGTTATTTTGTTGATAAATTCAAGTAAATATATGTCAATAATATTGCCTTGCTTTCATTTTTTTATTTTCTAATTCCTAATGAGGTGAATCTTTTCATATTTTCATTGAGCACTTCTCTGTGAAGTTTCTGTTCACGTCGTTTATTCATTACGCTGTAGATATGACACAGTTCTTTTTTTTTTTTTTTTTTACAAAATACAGACCCATCTATAATTTGTGGATATGCAAGCAAAACTGATACCAAAAAATTCCAGGCTTATTCCATAGACTTTGATTTTACTTTTCTTATGAATTCATTAATTAAATCAATGAATCATCACAATGGTATATAAATTATTAATAATAACAAAATGACTTTATGAACATTTGCATTTCACTTAAGCTACAATTTTTTGTGAAAACATAGTTGGAGCCACCATTTTCCCAGTTATTTTTACCATAAGGAATCCTATTTGGTTAAGAAAAAAAAACAAGTTGAGGCAAAAACATTTCCATTTTGTTTTCGGATTGAAAAAAGATGAGATTCCATGAGACTAGAAATGTAGGAGCATCTCAGACCTTCACAGAACGCTCTGTTAGAAGATCAGACACATAACGTTGCTTGTGAGAGGTGAAGCCAGCTGGACCTCCTGGGTCAAATGGGGACTTGGAGAACTTTTCTGTCTAGCTAGAGGATTATAAATGCACCAATCAGCACTCTGTGTCTAGCTAAAGGATTGTAAATGCACCAATCAGCACTCTGTAAAAATGCACCAATAAACGCTCTGCATCTAACTAAAGGATTCTAAATGCACCAATCAGCGCTCTGTAAAAATGCACCAATCAGCGCTCTGTGTCTAGCTAAAGGATTGTAAATGCACCAATCAGCACTCTGTAAAATGGACCAATCAGCACCCTGTAAAATGGACCAATCAGCAGGATGTGGGCAGGGACAAATAAAGGAATAACAGCTGGCCCCCCACAGCCAGCAGCGGCAACCCGCTCGGGTCCCCTTCCACGCTGTGGAAGCTTCGTTATTTTGCTTTTCACAATAAATCTTGGTGCTGCTCACTTTTTGGGTCCATGCCACCTTGAAGAGCTGTAGCACTCACTGCGAAGGTCTGAGGCTTCATTCTTGAAGGCAGCGAGACCAAGAACCCACCGGAAGGAACCAACTCCAGACACACGTGTAGTAGCAAATTATCAAAAATGTTCATTGCCTTTTCTGAAAAACAATTTTCCCAGAAACATCTGGCAGAATCAGAGTTTATTGTGTCAAAAGAAAAACTTTAGACAAATTAAAATGAGCAAAGAACAATTTGTGAATTGTGCCCCTCTCCCAACCAGAACAGGTTCAAAGAGACTCCAGTGCTGCCACGTGGTGAAAGAATTATGGACAAAAAAAGCAAATAAATTATTGGAAAAGAAAATGAGGTACAGAAACAGCTGGATTGGTTACAGCTTGGTATTTACCTTACTTGAACAAGGTTTGAACAGTTGGCTGCCTTTGATGGGCTGCAACACAGTGATTGTTATAAGAGTAGGTTACGGCCTATTTACACATGCAGTTAGGTTACAGTTCACTGTGTGTTGAGAAACCTTTAGGCCAAACTTAAAATTTGTAAGGAGGCAGCTTTAGGCTAAACTTGATTTAAAAGTTATTAGATGTTCTATCAGTTGTTTCACCGATAGGTAATAGGTTTTTATGGTTTTGTTTTCTATGCTATTAAAATAGTATATAAAACTTGTCACTTGATTCTGATTTATCATGTTACAGTTCAGTCTCTAATTGAACTCAGCCTATTTTTTTCCCTAAAATCCAACCTATTCATCCATTTACACAGATTTTTTTTAAATCTAAATATATCAAATTGCTAAAAATGTTTAGTCACATTCTTTTTCTATTGCTGCCCATATATTTTCTGCCATCATTTTCAGCTACTGAATAGTATCTAGTCCTAGATATCTGGTAGCCCATTATCAGGAACTCTTCATGAAATGCTTTAGTGACCTTGTTTAAGTCAGTAATAAAGTTGAGGTTTATAATCATATTCTATGACCAAAAAAAATACAGGTAATAGATTTTCAAATCTCAGCCCATGTCTACTCCTTTATTTCCCAGTGTGGCAGAATTTTTTTTTTTTTTTTTTTTT